>NC_056745.1:650296463-650443301 GCF_019279795.1 Protopterus annectens | reverse complement strand
AACATGTTGGTGATGAATATTCAGTGACACATGAATAAGGACTATACCCTTCTCTAATGACATGTTGGTGTTGAATATTCAGTGACACATGAATAAGGACTATACCGCTTCTCTAATGACATGTTGGTGATGAATATTCAGTGACACATGAATAAGGACTATACCCCTTCTCTAATGACATGTTGGTGATGAATATTCAGTGACACATGAATAAGGACTATATCCCTTCTCTAATGACATGTTGATGATGAATATTCAGTGACACATGCATAAGGACTATTCCCTTCTCTAATGACATGTTGGTGATGAATATTCAGTGACACATGAATAAGGACTATACCCCTTCTCTAATGACATGTTGGTGATGAATATTCAGTGACACATGAATAAGGACTATACCCCTTCTCTAATGACATGTTGGTGATGAATATTCAGTGACACATGAATAAGGACTATACCCATTCTCTAATGACATGTTGGTAATGAATATTCAGTGACACATGAATAAGGACTATACCCTTCTCTAATGACATGTTGGTGATGAATATTCAGTGACACATGAATAAGGACTATTCCCTTCTCTAATGACATGTTGGTGATGAATATTCAGTGACACATGAATAAGGACTATACCCTTCTCTAATGACATGTTGGTGATGAATATTCAGTGACACATGAATAAGGACTATACCCCTTCTCTAATGACATGTTGGTGATGAATAATCAGTGACACATGAATAAGGACTATACCCTTCTCTAATGACATGTTGGTGATGAATATTCAGTGACACATGAATAAGGACTATACCCTTCTCTAATGACATGTTGGTGATGAATATTCAGTGACACATGAATAAGGACTATTCCCTTCTCTAATGACATGTTGGTGATGAATATTCAGTGACACATGAATAAGGACTATACCCCTTCTCTAATGACATGTTGGTGATGAATATTCAGTGACACATGAATAAGGACTATACCCCTTCTCTAATGACATGTTGGTGATGAATATTCAGTGACACATGAATAAGGACTATACCCCTTCTCTAATGACATGTTGGTCATGAATATTCAGTGACACATGAATAAGGACTATACCCCTTCTCTAATGACATGTTGGTGATGAATATTCAGTGACACATGAATAAGGACTATACCCCTTCTCTAATGACATGTTGGTGATGAATATTCAGTGACACATGAATAAGGACTATACCCCTTCTCTAATGACATGTTGGTGATGAATATTCAGTGACACATGAATAAGGACTATACCCTTCTCTAATGACATGTTGGTGATGAATATTCAGTGACACATGAATAAGGACTATACCCCTTCTCTAATGACATGTTGGTGATGAATATTCAGTGACACATGAATAAGGACTATACCCCTTCTCTAATGACATGTTGGTCATGAATATTCAGTGACACATGAATAAGGACTATACCCCTTCTCTAATGACATGTTGGTGATGAATATTCAGTGACACATGAATAAGGACTATACCACTTCTCTAATGACATGTTGGTGATGAATATTCAGTGACACATGAATAAGGACTATACCCTTCTCTAATGACATGTTGGTGATGAATATTCAGTGACACATGAATAAGGACTATACCCCTTCTCTAATGACATGTTGGTCATGAATATTCAGTGACACATGAATAAGGACTATACCCCTTCTCTAATGACATGGTGATGAATATTCAGTGGCACATGAATAAGGACTATACCCCTTCTCTAATGACATGTTGGTGATGAATATTCAGTGACACATGAATAAGGACTATACCCCTTCTCTAATGACATGTTGGTGATGAATATTCAGTGACACATGAATAAGGACTATACCCCTTCTCTAATGACATGTTGGTGATGAATATTCAGTGACACATGAATAAGGACTATACCTTTCTCTAATGACATGTTGGTCATGAATATTCAGTGACACATAAATAAGGACTGTACCCCTTCTCTAATGACATGTTGGTCATGAATATTCAGTGACACATGAATAAGGACTATACCCCTTCTCTAATGACATGTTGGTGATGAATATTCAGTGACACATGAATAAGGACTATACCCCTTCTCTAATGACATGTTGGTGATGAATATTCAGTGACACATGAATAAGGACTATTCCCTTCTCTAATGACATGTTGGTGATGAATATTCAGTGACACATGAATAAGGACTATACCCCTTCTCTAATGACATGTTGGTGATGAATATTCAGTGACACATGAATAAGGACTATACCCTTCTCTAATGACATGTTGGTGATGAATATTCAGTGACACATGAATAAGGACTATACCCCTTCTCTAATGACATGTTGGTGATGAATATTCAGTGACACATGAATAAGGACTATACCCCTTCTCTAATGACATGTTGGTGATGAATATTCAGTGACACATGAATAAGGACTATACCCTTCTCTAATGACATGTTGGTGATGAATATTCAGTGACACATGAATAAGGACTATACCCCTTCTCTAATGACATGTTGGTGATGAATATTCAGTGACACATGAATAAGGACTATACTCCTTCTCTAATGACATGTTGGTGATGAATATTCAGTGACACATGAATAAGGACTATACCCCCCTTCTCTAATGACATGTTGGTGATGAATATTCAGTGACACATGAATAAGGACTATACCCCTTCTCTAATGACATGTTGGTGATGAATATTCAGTGACACATGAATAAGGACTATACCACTTCTCTAATGACATGTTGGTGATGAATATTCAGTGACACATGAATAAGGACTATACCCCTTCTCTAATGACATGTTGGTGATGAATATTCAGTGACACATGAATAAGGACTATACCCTTCTCTAATGACATGTTGGTGATGAATATTCAGTGACACATGAATAAGGACTATACCCCTTCTCTAATGACATGTTGGTGATGAATATTCAGTGACACATGAATAAGGACTATACCCTTCTCTAATGACATGTTGGTGATGAATATTCAGTGACACATGAATAAGGACTATACCCCTTCTCTAATGACATGTTGGTGATGAATATTCAGTGACACATGAATAAGGACTATACCCTTCTCTAATGACATGTTGGTCATGAATATTCAGTGACACATGAATAAGGACTATACCCTTCTCTAATGACATGTTGGTGATGAATATTCAGTGACACATGAATAAGGACTATACCCCTTCTCTAATGACATGTTGGTGATGAATATTCAGTGACACATGAATAAGGACTATACCCTTCTCTAATGACATGTTGGTGATGAATATTCAGTGACACATGAATAAGGACTATACCCCTTCTCTAATGACATGTTGGTCATGAAAATTCAGTGACACATGAATAAGGACTATACCCCTTCTCTAATGACATGTTGGTCATGAATATTCAGTGACACATGAATAAGGACTATACACCTTCTCTAATGACATGTTGGTGATGAATATTCAGTGACACATGAATAAGGACTATACCCTTCTCTAATGACATGTTGGTGATGAATATTCAGTGACACATGAATAAGGACTATACCCCTTCTCTAATGACATGTTGGTCATGAAAATTCAGTGACACATGAATAAGGACTATACCCCTTCTCTAATGACATGTTGGTGATGAATATTCAGTGACATATGAATAAGGACTCTACACCTTCTCTAATGACATGTTGGTGATGAATATTCTGTGACACATGAATAAGGACTATACCTCTTCTCTAATGACATGTTGTTGATGAATATTCAGTGACACATGAATAAGGACTATACCCCTTCTCTAATGACATGTTGGCGATGAATATTCAGTGACACATGAAAAAGGACTATACCCCTTCTCTAATGACATGTTGGCGATGAATATTCAGTGACACATGAATAAGGACTATACCCCTTCTCTAATGACATGTTGCTAATGAATATTCAGTCATTTTTTTCCACTAATAATGAAATTAGTGGTATTTTAGGTTAAAAAACATATATTGTTTATAGGAGAGATAAATCCATAAGAGCATTTTTTTCAGCAGGATGATTGTATGTTCTACTGCGTCCCTATAGAAAGGAGAGGCACTTATAAGTGCGGTTGTTGTTTGCAGTGTTGACACTTGTTGGTTAGTGATACAGTGAAGCTGAGCAATAACATTGTTATTACAGCTAAATACCATTACAATTGTAACACAAGGGGATTTATGTATTTAGCCCTGTGCCAAGGTTGCCCTAGTTTTTTATGTGGGTAAAACAGTGTGTAAATTTAAGAAATGTATATATGAACATCTGTATGATATTTCACGTTGTAACAGCAACAACAGTAGTTCACATTTTAACAGCAACAACATGCTTTTTAAGCACATAGACAAATTACTTGTTTATCATTTTCTATTTTTGGTTTGGAAATGGTAGCTAGGAACCCTGTCCATGCAATGATTTGGCTGAGTACGCTGAACTTGCACGGCAAATAAAATAAAACGGAGTTCTTACAACCATCATGGTTTGAATGGAATGTTATCAATAGGCAGTACTCTAAAGTTCATATCATATAAATTGTAGTGTGTGTATTGTTTGATTTCGAGGGGTTATTTATATGAACTTTTTTATGCACCACTTTTTTTAAATTTTGATAAGCCTATGGAGTTGTTACAAGGGAGTTTTATTTATGTTGTTTTGTGTTTTTAGTTAATGTTACATGTTTTTTTTTAATACTGCCATGTGTTTTTTCTACTTGTTACCCTTTTAATGAAGTGCAGATTTTGATTGGCTATTGGTGATAATTTGAAACAAGATGTTGCTTTAAATAGCATCTAGTGTAGGCTTAACATTTGTTGTCCATTTTCTCAGTTTATTTAATAAAGATTTGGCAGACAGTCATATGTGGTGCCTCCAAGTTAGTTTTTCAAGTTTTTGTGTTTTGTGTCAGTTCAGAGTTTGGAATGTATAAAGGCAGGATGGAACTTGGCACCAGAATTGCTATGTTTTAGTATTTTATAGTAGGGGGTTTGTCTGTTTAGCAAATATTTGTGAGAAGTAGAAGGTTGTGGCATAGGAGGCTATATGGTTTAAACAGAAGGAGAAAGGGTTGCCATTACTAAACAAGTAGAGAAGGAAAGCTGTTAGCAATGTTGCTTTTGGAGGACTGAAGAAAGTCTACGTTATTAGCAAAAGAGGGCAAGCTAGAAGAAGTAGAATTATTATATGACTGCAAGGAATTAGTTAAAGATCCAGTTTGTTGTTTTATTTTCTTTCAGGATTGTTTTGGTTTAGATCACTTTTCGTATTGTTTTATGTCTAAGATATGTTGCTTTATATGAGTTAGCAATGATTCTGACTAAGGTAACTATGTTGCAGTTATGTTTTGAAAGGGTTACCTTTCCAAGTTTTTCAGGCCTCATCTCTGGTCTTATTTTTTTTTCTTACTCTCAGAAGTTAACCAGGAACTGTCCTACAATCTGAACCTTCTCCTTGTAGTAGGGCATACAAATCTGAAAAAGGTTTGCGTACAGAAGAAGAAGAGTTCAAGTGCAGCAGAGGGATTGGTCATGAAGTAGAGTCCCAGTGTGACCAATGGCACTGAAGAGCATAATGAGGTGAGGAAGCTATACTTTTGGGAAGGATCTTCCTGTAAAGATTTGAGGAAGATTTCTAGGGGTGTGGAAGTATTATGGTGATTTGATTCATGAACAGTCACTGAGAGACTTAGAAAGTATCTCAGTCTGAAAACATTTGTTTTACATATTGGTTATAATTAGATCTGTGATGAGCCTTTACTTGTTTTTGTTTCAAATCTTGTAGTTGCTTGTATTAATTTTACCAAGTTATGTTGCTGTAACATTTTGTTAAGGGAGGTTGGGTCTTTACCTGTGTCACTGACAGTGAAGTCTCCTAATAAAATAGACTTGTTGCTGATCCTTTTAGGGAACATGTTTTGTAAAGCATTGTGATGAGAGATAATGAAGAGCACAGAGGCCTATATACTGAGCCTATCCAGAGATGAGTGTGACCACCTAGGCGGATGTGAGGAAATATAAATTAAGTGGATGGTTGAGGCTTATCCACATCTCGCACCACATACCTTATCACTGAGGATGTAATAGTTGTCCGTAATGTAAGAATGGGGCAGGTATCATCTTTTAAGCACGTTTCCAAAATGGGTAACCTGTGGGATGGTTTTCTGTTATTAAGCAGGCTTCCAAGTTAGCAAGCATGTAGAGAAGCAATTCTTAAAGCTCTATCTATGTCTATAGGGTTGTTGCCTGAGGAAGTTTTGTGTGATAGATTAAGATGGATGTGGGTTAGTTTGGAAATCTCTGGACTGGCCTAACTTTAGCAGAACATAGAAAAGTTTGTACAGAAGATCTATAATCTTGTTTAGATAGCAAGAAAGGAATTGCAATACGGAAGTCTGTAAATATGATTATTTTGTTCAATTGTTTGAGGAGTATTGTACGAGAAATGTTTGTGTGAGGAATTGTTTAAAATGAATGTAAATCCATTTCAGGATATAATGATGGAGCAGGAAGTATAAATTTTATTAGGGAGAAGTGTGACAGGCTGGATTTGTTGATTGTTAACTGTGAGTGGCCCAGTGGAATAGTAAATGTGATGCAGGAACAGCTACCTAGTAGAATAAGAAAATCAGTAAATGAAAATGCTAATTTATACTGGAGTAGAAGTTTTAATGGCGTTATATTAGGTAGTAATAGGGAGATAGTCACCATCATAAAACTGGAGAATGTGAGCAAAGAAGTTCCAGATAAGAAATTATATTTGTGGTTAAAGTCCACATGATAAGAGAGCAGTGAGATGTTAGCTAGACTGGGTTAGAGAATTAAAGTGTATCTGCCAAGTGGGCCATGTTGTAGATTGAATGTATAACAAAAAAAACAGCTATGTGTGGTAATAGCTGATAAACTGGATGAGAAAACAGTAAGAGAAAGTTGCTTTGCTGTTAGGGATGTGAGGATGGGAATACAGTATGAGGAAAGGCACTTTGCTGCTTTTGATGAATGAAGAGTGAAAATAGTATATTGAATGCATATTTGCTGTTCTGAATATGAGAAGAGGAGATGCTTGGGTTTGGTAAAAGGCTGGCAAATAAATGAAAATGACTTAAGCAGTGATTGTGCCACTCAGACAGTTGGATGGAAGGCATACCTTTCAGTGGAACAGATTTCCACAGAATGTCCAGATTTTGGCCTCATTTTTTTAGTCTGTTTTTCTTAAAGTTGTGATTTTCTGGAAAATTATTGGTAAATCACTAAAGAGTGAAGTTTGAAAATAATGACAGACATTTGAGTTTCAGACTTCATATCCTTCAGAAAATTCCTACTAATACAAAAATCTGTTATTCTATCAACTTTCTAAATTTGTAACAGCAATATTTAAAAACTGTCCCTATTTTTGAGCCTTTGTCCCACTTTTACTTATGGGTTTGTCTAGATTTCTTTTTTTTTTCTCAAAAATCTCTTTATTGAATATTAAATTTAAAGAATATGACATATCAATAGTAACATTGACCTTTGAACATCTAGATATAGGAATTAGGTAAATTACACAGGTTGTAAAAGAAACATAAAACATTACTCATGAAAATGAGGATATGCAACACTATATACACTATATACAAAAGGTAACCAAGGAACAGTTAGCTTAATCAGATGTAAACATATAATCAAGTGATAAATTTCAATAAATACATCATATATTCTAACAAGACAAAAATAAGATAAGTATTAATCATTGTTAATAATGTAAAGGACCTTCTCTAAAGCTTTATTATTGAAAGCCATTTTTTTAGGACTTTTCAGCAAAGTTTTTTGTGCAGAGATATACTTATATGCCAGAGACCTAAACCCATTCCAATTCATTTTAGTGCGATCTAGCCAATTTTTGGAAATGTAGAATTTAATAAGAGAACAAATATATATAATCACCCTCATGTCTATTTTAGAAAGATGTATCATAGGTATGTGTAAGATTGCTGTTTCCCAGGATAGGGTGGATTTGTGGTAACCCATTTTTTGTAAACGTATTTTCAAGGAAGTCCAGAGTTTGTGTGAGTGATTACAGTACCAAAAAATATGTAAAAGGTCAGCATTAGGACAGGAGCAACACAAGCAAGAGGGGGATCTGTTAGCATTGAATTTATTAAGTTTGGAAGGTGTGCAATAAGCATTATTATTTATCATTAATTGGGTATAAAATAATTTCTTGAAGGGGGAATGCTCTAGAGTAATCTTGATAGCAGCCAGTTTTTGATTCATAGTTAATTGAGCATTGTGTTTATCCCAAAAGTTGGAAAAAAGACACTTTGAGTCTTGTATTAATTTGTTTAGTAGGTTATATGCTTTTGATAACATTTTCTCTGGGAGTAGCAAGGTTTTCAATATCGTGTCTAAGTTATTTATATCTTGTTTTGTTGGCTTAATATGCGCGGATTTGGCATTAATTATTTCCATTAATTGACGTAGGATTGTGGTATACTTGTTGTTGACTTTTAAAATGTTTCAAAGATCAGCCCAGGAATCATCTTTATATTTCAATAAATCCCATACATTCAAAATTTTAATTAGAGGATAATTTGTAAGATTAAATTGTATATCATTCAACTTAATGTTGGGATTTAAATGAAGAGGCTGTAATAGATAGGAAATATTTTCTAGATTGACCAAATGTAATATCTCATGAAATGATTTAACCTTTTGCTTTAGGGAATTTGATAGTTTAAGAGTATTTATGATATCCAGGGAAAGAAATGGAATGGCAATGGGATTAATGTTTTTGGTTACAATATGTTGATGCCACAACCTGATCCAAGTAGGATATTTATTATAATTGGAATTATTCAATTTAGAGATAGATAACAATTTATTAGCCTCGGTTATTAAGTAGTAAAGATAACAATTTGGCAGGCCCAATCCACCCTTATCTTTAGGGGTTGATAAGTTGGAATATGAAATCCTAACAGATTTAGGAAACCACAAAAATTTGGCTAATTCTTTATTAACTCTACTAAAGAAGGATTTTGAAACAATTTGATCTGAGGAGTTGAACTGGAAAATAAATTTGGGTAAAATGTTCATTTTAATTATTGCTGCTTTAGATAAAAGTGATAAATTGAGTAATTCCCATCTATGCATATCTAGCAATATTGATGCCCAAACCCTGTTTAGATTATTTTGAAATGGGGAGAGACTGTTATGTTCAGCACTGATGCCCAAATATTTAACCTCATAAGTAATACGAAAGGAAGAGTCAGGGAATAGATATGGTTTGTGAGCCAAATGATTTAAAGGAAAAATGTATGTTTTTTGGGTGTTAATATGATAGTCCTAGGCAAGTGAGAATTTCTCTATAGAATTGACCAATTTTCTAAGATCTGTATTCGGTGTTTGAAAGAATAAGACCAGATCATCCGCAAATGCTGACAGAAGCAAATTAGTGTTCAAGACCCTGGGAATTCTATGTAAGGTGTTTTGTGCAATATATAGAAGTAGTGGTTCTATATATAAGTTGAAAAGAAATGGAGATAAAGGACATCCCTGTCTTGTGCCATTAGTAATCTTTATAGGAAGCGATGTAAAACCGTTAATATACAATTTGGTATAGGAGTCTTTATATAAAGTTTTAATTAAATCTATAAATGTATCAGGAATATTAAAACAAACCATGGTTCGAAAAAGGAAATCCCAATTCACACGATCAAACGCTTTTGATGCATCTAAGATTAGTGCATATAATGGATTATTATCGTTTTTGGAGAGGTGTATAATGGATTCTAAAGTCAAAGTGTTGTCCCAAACATGCCTATCAGACATAAACCCTGCTTGGTCTGGAGAAATTATTGATGGTAAAACCTTCTTAAGTCTATTGGCAAGAATAGACGATAAAATTTTAATATCTATGTTGATTAGCGAGATGGGTCTATAATTATAGGGATCTGATTTGTTTTTGTTATTTTTTAAAATGAATATAGTTTTTGAGGTGTTCCAGTAAAGATCGGTTATGCCATTTATTTTAATGTAATTATAAACTTTAAGAAGAAAGGGAGCAAGTATTGTTTTAAAGGATTTAAAAAATTCCGGTGTGAATCCATCTGGCCCAGGAGATTTACTAGGCTTGAGTCTATCAATAGAGTCAGAAATTTCTTGAATGCTTAATGGAGCTGAAAGAATGTTTTGTTGTTGATCACTTAGAGTAGGGAATATTAAAGAGTTTAGAAATCCATTTATATATGAATTTGTCATAGAATTCGAGGTTTTAGAATAAAGATCCATATATAATAAGGTAAATAGTTGCATTACATCATTATCAGTGTTATAAATCTGGTTTTTATATTGTATGGGTGATATTTTAGGCCTGGCAAAATTTTGTTTAATAATTCTTGCTAAAATTTTTGAGGGCACTTGAGCCCATTCAGAATAAGTAGCTAGCAGCCTTTGTTTGAGTATGGAGAGATTATTTTGATGTAAGAGAAGAAGTTCTTTTTGGGATTCCAAAATTTGCTTATAGGTTGAAGGATCTGAAGTTAATCTATATCTATCTTCAAGAGTCTGAATCTTTAGTTTTAAAAGGCATTCCTTATTCTTATATATTTTTTTAAGATAGGAAGCTTTATTGATGAGCATACCCCTCAGTCTTGCCTTGCATGCAGCCCATTGTATATCATGGAATATCTGTTGAGTCCAGGTTTCCCTCCATTTCATGTATTATTTCCCCAATTAAATTAGTAATTTCCTTATGATTAAGTAAGTTATTATTCATTGTCCACGTATTCTGTTTATATGAATATCCAGCGTTTAAGTTCAGATCTATTTTTAGAAAAATTCTAGAATGATCAGAATGAAACCTGGGTTCAACAGTAAAGTCTAATACCCTATATGAAAGAGGGGCAGATATAAGAAAAAAGTCTAATCTAGACCATGAGTTATAACATTTTGAATAATAAGTAAATCTATCTTTTTTATTGGTATATTTAGTAAGTTGTATAGGGTCTATAAGATTATAATCTAATATAAACTCTTCTAAAGCTATGGATGCTTGATAATTATAAGAAGATGTGTTCCTGGAACGATCAACCTCAGGGTTAATAATGGCATTCCAATCTCCTCCGATAATGATATAATGATAAAGAAAGCAAACAAAGTCCTGGAATCCAACAATTGTATAGCAACTATCACCACCCTAAGGCAGCAATAAAATGCCAGGAAACTGGATACTATGCCACGACAGAACTCTTTTATTAGAATGACAATGAACAAGGTTAAGCGCTTTCATCAAGATAAAATGACTTCTTCAGAACTTACTTCTGAAGAAGTCATTTTATCTTGATGAAAGCGCTTAACCTTGTTCATTGTTATTCTAATAAAAGAGTTCTGTCATGGCATAGTATCCAGTTTCCTGGCGTTTTATTGCTGCCTTAGGGTGGTGATAGTTGCTATACAATGATATAATGATCTTTGAAGGAAGAAAGAATATTATATATTTGGAAAATAAAGATATGCTGATGATTGCAGGGTGCATATAGGTTAAATATAAGAAGAGGTTTGTCGATGTTATGTAAAATGGTGGTAAAGTAACACCATCTGCCATTAGTGTCATATTTTTCTTCAATTATGGTCCCCTGAAACTTTTGTTTGATTATGATTGGAGCCCCTCTCGAGTTAGAGGTGTCACCAGATGCTATTATTTTTTTATCCATTTTTTGTTAAATTCTTTGTGCTAATCATCTCTGGGAATAGGAGTCTCCTGTAAAAAGCAAATCTCCGCTTGAGATTTAAAAATTAAATGAAATAATAAAGATTTTTTGGCTTTGTTCTGGATTCCCCTTACATTCCATGAGTCAATATTTAAAAAATTTGTCATTAGTCTTCAAAAAAATCAGAAGAATGCTCTATGTTCTTTAATTATAGATATATAAATGGGAATAAAGAGTTTGGTCCTATAAAAAATGTAGTTTTGTGTAACACTAACATTCAAGATAAATTTGCGTGTATTATCGTGATATTCCTTCCTTCCAACCCCAGTGCCTACCCACCCTACCTTAACTAAAGAAGGAATAAAAAGGTCATAGCATGAACTATGTAAAATCTTGGTTACCAATATATCCAACAAAAGTAAAAATATCTTAAGTGAAGTCCTAAAAAGGACTAAAACATATTTAACAAATCTAAACATATATACAAAACTATCGAAAAACAAGATGACCGACATACTTAATCCCCATTCACTTCAGTCCCCACCGCTCCTTTGTGTATAATGAATGACATAACAAATTTAAATGCCACTGTACAAACAAACTTACTATAAAAACTTGTATTACAAAAGTGTGTATGTCTTCATTTTTAAAATACATGTCTAGTTAACTCACCTAGGATAACTATGTATATTAACCTAATTACAAGTAGATTTAAGATTCAATCGTCTTACAATATTTATATAATCAAACTGTCTACTGTATTCTGTACATCCATATCCTTGTCAAAAAGATTTGTATAACTCAGGTATATAAGCATCTATTAACAAAATTGACAATTTTCTAACCTGTTATAGTATTGGCCATGAAGTATATGGATCTATAACTGGCATATAAATATATACCAAGTATTACAACTCCAATGTAAAATATTGCTTCTCATCTTTAAAAAATCAGTTTTTGTGTTGAGCCCGGAAGGATATGGCATGATAAAAGTGCTTAATCTATGCCAGCTTACAAAATATCATTTAATAATGTGTAGTTAATAATATGCTCACATAAGTGTATGACCGTCCTTCCTGGTAGATATCATAATACCCTTTATAAAGTAAAGGAGTAACATTTAGACAATCCTAAAAAAAAACTTTAGTTGATACAGTTTAATATGTTACAGTAGCCATAGAATTAAACCAGCCACACTAATTATTAAGAAATTGGGGGTAAAATTATAAAGTAATATAATGTGTGACTTAAATTAACACATGCATAGATGTATATTATATCAATACTAAGCAGGAATTATCCTAAACATTTGAAGATATTGTGATATTTATTAGTAATGGTGTATGCTAATATAAAGAAAACCTACACATTATAACATTTTAGTGAGCCCCACCTGACCATGCAGCTTTGTTTAAAATAAATGCTAAGGGTCCACACCTTGCTCAGTTGAATATCTTCAAACCACTAAGTTATTCAGTGTATTTTGTTTAGTAGGAACATAAATATTCCATACATTTTAAATATAATAATCTAAGTCATAAACATGTGTGCATATGATTGTGTATAACATTTCATGAAAAGAAAAGAATACATTCTGTATATTCATAGGACATTTCTGTACAATAGTATTTAACTGTGAAAAGTTCACTAAAAAAAAGAACATCTGACGTGCATCAGATACACGGATTTCCTTATCTACGAGTGAATGTTTATCAAGCCTCCGTCTGTAACACATCGCGCAGCACTCTCAAATTGAATCTCAGTCCAAAAGCCAAGAAACAACCATGCAAGCACCAATACCTTGACAACAACGAGGACTCCATCACAGAGATAAATCTTCAGTCTCAAGATGAATCTATATGGCCCCAGGAAAGCCATATATCAGGAACCCAAACCACCGAGGAATCAGAGAAAGAGAACCATACCTCCGTTCACATCACGGCATGTGGCTGTATATCACAGCCCCGACTTTCCGCTCCATCAAGAATAAGAACTCATCGCTGTGTTTCAACCTCAATCCTGAAGAGAAGCCGTACTTTCACAGGATAACTTAGTAACTGGCAGGCGGGAATCTGAGGGAGCACAAAACGAAGCCGCAGTGTAAACAATGCCATCGCTGCATACGGAAGTTTTAACTCTGACATTCCAAACTGCACAAAATTCTGTCAAACCAAGCATGCCATTAACCCACCAGGATTAATGACAACATGAAGAAGTAAAACTTCATGAAGTTAGTACATATTAAACTCTATTTTTAAGTACAGTCGCTAACCAGGGATGTTGTTATAATACATAGTATTTGCATTCAGAAGATGATTTCTCAACCTGGCATAGTTCTTATAAAACACTTGAGAAAATAGTTCCACACGTATTCTTGTATTTGTAAATGGACTTTGATGGATAAAAAGACCATTTCTGAGGCAAACCTGGGGTTAAAAAATTGGAAATAAAGAATAAATAACTTCTTCTTTGTTACACTGTGTTTAGAGATCTTTCCTTTTGACGTAATTTAATATGGGTTTAATTATATTTGGTTTATTTGTTGAGTGGTATAAGTCCGACATCTATGACTGACTATATCTTGATATGGCTGCATTATTTTTGTGTGTCTGACACTGGGAGAGTTTTAAATAAGTTCAGGAAAATATCTTTAGCCTCTTGTGGATTAGATGCAGTGTATCTTCTGTCATTGTAGTTAAAGGATAATGTATTTGGGTATCTCATACGAAACCTAATTTCGCGCTTAATCAGCTCCGAACAGTATGGTGACAGTTTCTGTCTATTTTGCTTTATTTGCAGGGGTAAATCCTGTGAAAATGTAAGTTTATGTTTGTTCCAAATGAGGTGCTTTTTGCTTTTAGCAGCCTCCAGAATATTATGAGTGTCCTGAAAGTTTAATAATCTTGTATAAATAAGCCTTGGTAAAGCAGTATCTTGTCGGGCTCTCAGGGCTCTGTGCGCCCTTTCTATAATAAGGGTATCTGTCTTTAGTTCACAATCAAGAAGCGCTGCAAATATTTGTTTAGTAACAGATAGTAAATTTTGATTATCATAAGATTCAGGTAGCCCTCTAATTATTACATTATTTCTGCGACTTCTTGCCTCTAAATCCAGAACTTTGGTTTGTAGCTCAGCAATAAGTGAATCTTTAGATTTTAGATTTTTTTCTAATGAATCTATTTTTAGTTCTATGGCTATATTATTGCTTTCCAGTAAATCCATTCTATCATTAATATGCTTGAGTGTTTTGCCAAACTCAATGAATTGTTCAGAAAGACTTTGAATAGCAGTTTGAATAGGTTGTAAAGCAGTTTTTAAGTCTTCAAGATGAAAGTTAGAGTCATTTTTATCTTTGGTACTTACTTTGATGCTTTCATTAGTTTGTTTGGTGGTTCTTAGTCTTTTGGAGCCAGTTTCCTTTTCAGGAGAAAGCATAGAAGAAAATTTGGCCTTTGTAGACTGTGTTTCCATGGAGTCAGAGTAGCCAGCCATGCCCAGGAAAAAGGTGTGAAATCAGGATACTTGTCACAGGAGGAGACTTCTTGGATGCACGTGACAGGATAATGTTGAGGCCAAAAATAGTTGTGGTAAATTAGTCAATAATTTGTAGAAATTCCAAAAATAAATGAGATCGAACTAAAGTAAATAAGCTCTACAAACTTTCTAAGAAAAAAACTGTGGAAAAAGTTCTCTAGAAAGATGATTAAAAAAACGGTAAATGTAGAGCAGTGAGGAGCACAGTGAATAGAGTGCAGTCTAGCCGGCGACCATCTTGGAACCTAGATTTCTTCCCCTAAGAGGTATGATGGAAGGAACTATTTCAATATTCGTTACTCTTGTAACACAATCTTTTTTCATGTTTTATTTCTGCCATTTTTCTGTGATCCACAATTTATGTTATGTACATCCTTTCCCCTCCAGCAATTCTTTACTCTGCATACACCCACAGCTGTTGATATTAGATAAACTCAGGTATGTCCTCTTAGCAGCCCCTCTAGTCTTACCATGTCTTCTACCACAAACTGTTCTATCTCTTATTGATGAGTCATGTGATTTACCAAATCTTGTCTTGCCATGTCTTCTACCACAAACTGTTCTATCACTTATCCGTGAGTCATGTGATTCACCAAATCTTGTCTTACTGTGACTTCTATTACAATCTGTTCTATCTCTTATTAATGAGTCATGCGATTCAGTAAATCAACAGTCTTTGACTCTGGACAACACTTCAGTAATACAAGCATCTCTTATTATTGTAGGTCCTTCTGTCTTCATAAAAACAAATACTGACTAAATGGTAATTTTCTGGAATCACGACAATTCCTGAGCTTCTCTTAAAGTGCTGCTATTTCAACTTTCACATTTACAATAAAAGTGAAATATTAAATACCTTCAAACCCTTTTCCACAGTGATATACAGGAATATATAGCAGACTGTACCTTTTCAGGCTTCGCAACCATACTTCTCAACCTCTTAGAACAAGAGATCTGGACAAAGTCATCAATAATGGGCAGAAAAAGGCCCAAAAATAGGGACACTTTTTAAATATTGCTCTTACAAACTTAGAAAATTTATATAATTACAGGTTTTGCATTAGCAAGCATTTTCTGAAGGGTATGAAGTCTGAAACTCAAATGTCTGTCATTATTTTCTGACTTTAACCCTCAGTAATTTATGAGAAACGGACCAAAAGATATGAGGCAAAAATCTGGACATTCGGCAAAAATCTGTACAGATGAGAAGTATGTGCGCAACTAATCCACTCATAAAAGGAATAAATCTAATTTCTAGATCCAACACTCTCTGCTAAGTTTCTGTGAAGTGTGAAAATTCCTTGTAGTTGAGTTGGACAATTCTACACTATAAATTATACATCTGTACTTCCGAGTAGATAAAGTCTTGACAGTAAATATATTTATTTACTTCTGCAATTATATTTCTCTAATCAGGTACCATTTTATATTTCTCTAATCAGGTACCATTTGCTATCTGGATGGTGGGTTAACAGCAAGTAAACACTATAAATATGATTATAATGAATTAGGTCTTTAATCAGTTACCCTAGAACAAATCTGCGTCATTTGGCATGGTATTTTCTGTAGCTTGTTCACTTGTATTTTGTGTTGTATACCACATATATGACAAGCTGTGAATAAGTGATATTTCTTAAGTTATCGCTCTTCTTGTGTTAGGGAGGATCCCTAGTGTTATACATTATTCCCTGTATTCCAGTATCTAATTATTTATATTCTTGTAGTTGCTCTTTGTTATTTCCAGATTCTGGTGGGAAGCTATTTTTATCAGTCTACTATGTCACTTGTACCTACATGTGTTTTTATTTTCAAGTGTACATAAGAGTTATTAAGTGTAGCTTTTTGTATCATAGGCATATCTTATTCCTTAGCCTCCTGCAGCCTGCTATATTTTTACTTTGATGCTAACCTCGATGTCCATTATTAGTGTCACTAAAACAATGATCCCAGGAAAACTACTGCATATATGATTCCAAGAACTGCACAATTATTTTTAGTAAATTTATGTACAAACAATTACAATAATCTGGCAGGGAACTTAGCCTGGGCTTATATAAGAAGTACTTTTATCATCTAAAGTAGTTCATCATTTCATAGAGTAACTGCTCACTTGCATAAGCTATCAACTGTGGGACTTACTGTTTGTATCCTTTTGACTACTTGAGGAGGCGGAGGCAGACATGTTTTGAGTAGAGTTGAAATGTCTCATCTGATTCTGTTGCCTACAAAAATAATATAATAACGTTACAGAAACCATAATCCTAACTGTAAAGGTACCAATAGAACTTATCAAACAAGTCTATGAAATCTTGCTGGCACTCTTAAAAACAGATAGAGCCATTATGTCTCCTCAAAATATCCAGGCTTTTATCATAGTACCTCAGCAACAATAGTTTGTAACTAAACAAGTCTGTACATGCTTTGTCATAGTAGCTTGATATATTATGAGAAAGTCACACACATAAAACATTGCAGGGTGACAAGCCCCCAGGTACCTCCATGTAGATTGCTTAACCTCCAGTATTCCGCTTACTTTAATGTTCTCTCTGCAAAGGCTGATGCACCTCATTGAAAGAACGATCATTGGCAGACAATGAAAAACCTGTTTTGCTCCTCTGTAAGGCCGTGATGGCAGACCAACCCTTAAACACTGGATAAGAACCATTAGAATCTCACTGCCATATGGAACAAGCAACATCAAATGAGCAACTGGCACCTCAGGCTGTTACTCACGAACATGTTTGAAATAATCCCAGTAACACATGCAAGGGACTGTAAACCGGTGCAGGTCTCATTCCCCATGTTAAAATAAAGAAGAAAGAGTTCCAATGACAGTAACACTGAAAGCTTTGCTTAAACATGATAATTAAATTATAGAAAACTGAAAGTTGTGAATAAAATAGATAATTCATGAACTTATATTTTAATATGCATGTTTAGTGTTGATTAGAGTTTGACCATTGTAATATATTTTAGTAAAATTTTTCATTCCTTGGTTTACAGGACTCCCTATTAAACTATGGCAGGTACAGTTTTCAGACCATTGTATAAATCTCATTTCATGACATTTGAATTTATCAGTTATGCAAAAAAATTACATTTTCATACTACTGTTTAATGAAAATACAGTGAATCCCATTTCCTCAGGATCTACAAATGAAAGTTATACTTTTCAAAAGGTATTAAAAGAGCAGACATTTTTTTCTCATCCCCATTCTGAGAAAGACCCTCACACTTTTTGTATAAGTGATACTCAGTCCAATGTGCCACACCTCATAGAATGTACAATTTCTCTGGTGCAGTAATTTCTGTGATTACAGGATTGGAGATTTAAGATTCATAGAACTGAACTTTTCCAAACCTAGCTAGCTAAATCATCTAAACCATGTTAAGGTAAATGTTTTTCCTACCAACATTTTTAATTGCTACTGTTTGCTGAATAATGTTGCTCTCACTTAAGTTATGATCTTGAACTGACTTAAAGAATACGCACACAGTGTTACACATCTCTTACTTTTTGACATGAAATTTGTCATATAACCTTGTCTTTACACTAGCTGTTGAATATGATAGCTGTTATTGGTAAGGATTAAATGTACCTTGTACGAGTGCAGTGTAAGAACATTTTAGGAGTACAGTTAAGAAACAT
The DNA here is from genome assembly GCF_019279795.1 of Protopterus annectens. Taxonomy (NCBI): domain Eukaryota; kingdom Metazoa; phylum Chordata; order Ceratodontiformes; family Protopteridae; genus Protopterus; species Protopterus annectens. The sequence continues at coordinate 650,424,398 of NC_056745.1, read as the reverse complement.
TATTTGGTTCTCAAGATAAACTGACATATACACTACCAAAAAGCTGATGAAAATGTTGTACATGATGAAGTTAAGAGTCTGATTTCATTCTGATCAAAGCAATCTCTTTAATTTGTCAGTTGTAAAATGGATGGATGAAGATACATACTTAAGATATTCTACAAAGTTTTACAGCTTCACAGATTCATAAGTAATAGGTCAGCTGTCCTTACAGACCAGTCTAGCCAGTTTACCTTTTGGTGCTTGAATTAACCTATCACATTTGGTGTTAGATTGGTCTTTCCCATCCCATGGGCAATAATTATATTTTACCCCTAGTAGGAGTAACTTGGCTCATACCATAGGTAATTTGTGGGACCCTTGCATGGGCTAAAGCATTTAGGAGCTGCCTCTGTCCACTAGTAGTACAATGGGCAGTCCTGGGGTAAATGTTCTGTTTCTCATCCATAGATCAAAGTTACACATGAATATGGACAGGGATGAACTTTATTTTATGTGGATGGAGGGTCTGTTCCAGAACAGTGGTATCATTTGTGATATAAGCCTGTCTCTCCAAACCTTCTTTTGATATTGCAGCAGAGGTTTAGATTCCTAGACCAAATATTTCTGATGCCATTTGACTTGCTGCTGTGCAGTAAATCTATCAGTATCTGGTTACAGAATGCCTTGTATGCCAGACACAGGCCTCTTCTTAGCAATCTGTAGGATATCAAGCACAGTGAGAGGGCTTTGAGTTGGTCTGTGTAGGACATATTCCTTTGGCATTGTATCCTTTTAGTAAGTTATCTCTGTGGGCATTCCATTGTTGCATGTGTCTGGACAGATCCATGATAAAGTGCACATCTCAATGATTGCCCTAATAAGAGCTGAATAAAGTGGGCCAATGACATCCTCAGTCTAAACACAATTCCTTTGTTTATAACTGGGAAATATAAAAGGGCATACTTATGACAATGAACACATGTTGTTCCAATTTAAGGTAACTGTCCAAATAAGTTTCCAAATCTTGAAAAACTGGGTCAGCTCTTAGGTGCATATTGTCAATCTTTTAGTTCTCCAGGGGAGATAACTTAAAAAAAATGCAACAATGAATTTCTTAGCATTTAGTTTCAGTCCATGAGTTTAGTATCAGTTATTTATTCGGAACAAACCTTTCTGCAGGCTGGCTAAGTCATTTTGGGATTCAATGACTGCTCCTAGCTTGCAGTCATCTGCAAACTTAGTTTGCCACAACCCTTTGTTATTGGCTTTTACTTCAAGAAGTAGATGCCAAACAGAACCCTCAGGGATTCCACTAGTAGCTGATCTCCTTATAGAGGTAACTTCCCCGTTTTGATTTTCTGCATCATATCTGTGAACCAGTTGGAAATCCATTGGGTGACATAGTTTATTCCTAGATTATTTAGCTTTTCTGCCATGCCTGAGTGGTGGATTGTGTCGAAAGATCTGGCCAGGATAAGGTATGTGGTATGTACTATTTTACCTTCATCCATTGCTTTGGTGACCTTTTCAAAAAAGTCTACCTGGCTGAGTAAGCATAACCTGCTATTCACAAATCCAAACTGAGATGGGCCCACATTTTGGATGTTCCCCAAATCCATGTTGATTAGTTCCATGGAAAGTCTTTCTGTGGTTTAACATATGAGGCTGGTCACACGTATAGGTCTGTAATTACCTGGGTCTGTGGCAGCTCCTTCCTTATGCAGGGGAATGACTATACTGTTCTCCATCTGTTTGATACAAAATCTGTATGGAGGCTGAGATTGAACTGTGTTGTTAGGGGTGTGGCTAAAACATACTTGTCAGAACCCACTGATGCAGTACTTTTAGCTTTTGATACTGCTTTTAGAACTTAGTCTTGTGTGATACTTGGAGGCAAGCAAAATTCTATTTAAGTTTTAAAATACAGTGAAGACAAGCTGATAGCAGGAAATGAACTATGGTATTATTATAGTGTATGGTGTTCTGCTTTATTCAAATAATAATAGGATGCATTGCTCAGAAATTGGATAAAAGTGTTCTGTATACTTTCACAAAGCCCATTATAATCTGATATAGGTGAAAACAGTGCAAGAAGCTTGCTATAATACAACATGGAAATCTCATTTGTGTACTTTGTATTTTATTTCTTCTTATCTTTAAAATGGACATGGCGCTCTTCTCCTTAAACCTCCTATGAAAACTAAAACTAACCCAAATTAAAAAAATAAATAAATAATTTAAAGTATCTTAATATTTAGCTTTGGAGTAAGTTGGTCTTACTTACTGTTTGAGTTACATTTTAATCCAGGTGTCAAGTATAGGGAAGGGATGGTTGGAAGAGTAACATTGTTCCCTTGTTAGTCGCTCAAATGTTAAATGTGTAATAGAATTTGAATTTAATTATTTCACTGCATAGCAACAGCAGTAAGAATGATTTAATTACATGGGCGGCGCAGTGGTGCAGCGGTTAACATTGTCACCTCACAGCAAGAGGTTCACCGGTTCGATTCTCGGCTGGGGTGCCTTCTGTGTGGAGTTTGCATGTTCTCCCTGTGTTCGTGTGGGTTTCCTCCGGGTACTCCGGTTTCATCCCACATTCCAAAGACATGCATCTGGAGCATTTCTCCCCGGGCCTCCGCTGAAAACAGGCTCTGTGGAACCTAGTCAGACTTTCCCGGTCAACAAATGATAAATAAATAAATAAATAAAATAAATCAATACACATCACTAGTAAGGGATATTATAATTTTATTGAATTGCATCAATATACATCACTAATATGTAGTATCAGAATAATACTGAATTGCATCAATACCCATCACTACTACTAGTATTAGAGTAATACTGAATTGTATGGCTAGTAAGTAGTATTACAGTAATACAGAATTGCATCAGTACACATCACTAGTAAGAAGTATTAGAATGATACTGAACTGCATCAATATACATCACCAGAAAGTAGTAGGGTTTTATCTAGAGTAGTTTTATGTATGTCATTTCCGGCTTTGTGTTTTTTGCTTTCTGACTGGTGGTTGGGAGGATTGAGCAATTGGCAGCATAATTTAAATATCTAACACTGTGTAAAAAATCCTACGTCTGAGGAAGTCTCACTGTAAGTGAGAAAAAAAGCGCATCACGTAAATAAAGCTGTTCTTGTGCTTATCTTGGCCGTGGTTACTAGTGGTTGACGTTGATCTTCAGCCTTTATTTCCTGGTTTGTTATTTTGGTTTATTTATTTTTCTGTTGGAGGTGTCAATTGAAAAACAAACAAATCTGTTAGGGGAAAAATATAAAAATTAAAAAACGTACAATACGCTGGTTGCGTAAGTGTGCACACCCTTAAACTAATACTTTGTTGTGTGTGCACAGCCTTTAACTAATACTTTGTTGTAATTAAATCAAAAGGTGCTTCAACAAAGTATTAGTTTATGGGTGTGCGTACACTTATGCAACCAGCGTATTATACGTTATTTTTTATATTTTTCCCCCTAACAGATTTGTTTGTTTTTCAATTGAATTGTATAGGTTATAGGTCACATTAAAGGTGAAAAAAGTTTTGAAATGATTTATTGTGGTCTCCATTTTTTTATATCACAAAAACCTGGCAAACTTTTTATATCCAGTGTATTCTGATAGACAGATTGAGTTTTTAGATTAAATGCTTATTAGACAACTGGATGGCTCATTGAACGCAGGTGTCTTCAGGAAGTCCTGCTACAGGAACTCCCTTTTTCATCATAATAGCATGCACCCTTCCCATGTGTTCAGAAATATTGTTAAAGCACAAGGGGTGAGGGCATCCAGGCTGAATGCCTTGGATACTGGCTTTCAATCTGAGTTAACTGATTTACGCACCAGGCTATTAGTGAGAATAAGAAGTTGATGAGATACTAGCTACTGTTCCTTCTTTGAAAAATGATACAGCTAAACCTTATTATTCAGAGCCTGTGATATTTCCAGACAGAGTTTGTTCCCTTAACTGACATAATATTTCATTTCTATTGTCTTTTACCACAGACTGATCATGGGAATTGCTAGGAAACACCGGGATATGTTAACCTGTAATTCTAACAGCAAGAATATAGTAGGTGATGCTCCTCATTTTATATACAAGAACAAGAAGAATTTGAGGAGACTCCTATGCTATCCTGATAAGTATGGGGTTGATACACCTGAAGGAGGAAATGTAGCTATGACTTTTGGTAGATGCAATTACTGCAATTTTTTAGACAGTAGCAGAAGATTTGACCATCCTGATGTAGGACAGAAATTTTATTTTAAGATTGGAGCTGCATGTTCAACTACTCATGTTGTTTATCTTGCATACTGTCTGTTATACCATGTGTTCTATGTTGGCAAGACAGAGCTCTTAAGGACAGGATTAGGGAACATTTCCATAGTATTCATTGTAATTCTGTCAACAATGCCCTCTCGAAACATGCTGCAGTACTAATGTACAGCATACATTTCATTTCATGGTCATTGACAGAATTACACCAAGCATCCTTTAAATGACTGATTGTTGTTTGTCACTGATTGGTTTATTTTAAATTAATTCTTATATATATTTATGTGCTTGAAACGTTTGGATTTTAATGGTCTGATGAAGCAGTTGTGAAAGTGCTTACCTACGTATTACAACATCCTCATTCAATTTTATGACCCCTCTGGCAGTGTTTTATTTCATTGGCATACTGGTTTTACTGTTAGAATAATGCTGAATTGCATCAATAAATATCACTAGTAAGTATTAGAATGATATGGAACTGCATCAATATACATCACCAGAAAGAAGTATAAGACTAATAGTGAATTATATGACTAGTGACTAGTATTACAATTATACAGAATACATCAATACAAATCACTTGTAAGTAGTATTAGAATTATACTGAACTGCATCAATACACACTAGTAAGTAGTATTAGAATAATACTGAATTGCATCAGTGCACATCACTTGTAAGTAGCACTAGAATAATAGTAAATTGTATCATTAGTAAATAGCATTAGAATAATACTGAATTCCATCAATATGCACCATTAGTAAGTACTACTAGAATGAAACTGAATTTCATCAATATACATCACTAGTAAGTAGTATTAGAAGGATACTGAATTGTATAAATGCATTTCACTAGAAAGTAGGACTAGAATGATCCTGAATCACTTCAGTACACATCACTAGTAAGTAGTTTTAGAATAATACTCAATTTTATAACTAGTCACTAGTATTATAATGAATTACATGAATGCACATTACTAGTAAGTAGTATTACAATGATACTGAAATGCATCAGTACACATCAATCGTAAGTAGTATTAGAATAATAGTAAATTGTATCATTGCTAAGTAGTATTAGAATAATACTGAATCACATCAATACATATCACTAGCAAGTAGCATAACAAATTGAATCAGTAATAACTAGTATTAGAAAAATACTGAATTGTGTCACTATACATGACTAGTAAGCAGTACTAGAGTAAAACTGGATTACATCAATACCCATAGGTTCATAGGTTCATAGGTGTGTATTAGGCTAATGGCCCTGGAGCCATTACAAGCCTAGCCCATAGGATTACCCTGGCATCGTGCCACCTGACCTTAGTTTCCAGTGCCTCTGTCGAGTAAAGCCACTGAAGTGATCCCCAGGGTGAATTTTCTATTTGCCATCCACTCATCAAGATTCCTCTTGAAGAGGGCCAGTGAAGTGCTCTGTTTGACATGTATGAGAAGTCTATTCCATAGCATGGGCAGTCTCTGGGTTATGAACCTGTCCCTCCAACATGCTCTGTTGATTGTGGTAATGAGGTTGAAGTCTCTGGAGCATGTGGTGCAGAGGATTTGGGATTTCTTTAGACGTAGCATTTTAACAGAGCTGGATCAGACATGGCTTTGTAAGTCAAGCAGAGATCACCTCTAAGTAGGCGATATGAGACAGAGAATAGTTGGAGTTTTTTGAGTCTGTCCATATAGGACAAGTGTTTAAGGCCTAGGATCCTCCTTGTGAGGTACTTTTACAGCCTCTCCAGTTGTTGCAGGTGTCTACTGAGATACATGCCAAATGGGGCATTTTACTCAATGATTGGCCTAATGAGGGAAGAGTAGAGGGAGACACTGACCTCTTTCTTCCTGGAAGCAAAACGCTTAGTAATGAGATGTGCCACATAGAAGGACTTTCTGACCACAGTGGCAATGTGATGGTCAAAAGAGAGGTTGCTGTCAACCTGTGTTCCCAGATCTCTTATAACACCTTCTGTGTTCGGTGGACTACCACTGATGTGGTAATTCATGGGAATCGGGTTTTTCCCAAAGGGGATGACGACACATTTTTTTGGCATTGAGCTTAAGCCATGGTTCTGACACCAGTCGTTGTTCTCAGTGAGGCCTTTCTGTAGGATGTCTGCATCACTTGGGGAGTTAATAATAGCTCCCAACTTGCAATTGTCTGTGATCTTTGTCAGCCACAGTCCCTTCATGTTGGCCTGGACTTCAGAGAAGTAGATACCAAACAGTAGAGGACCCAGGCCTAAACCCTGTGGGACTCCACTCGTGACTGGTCGGCAGTCTGACTTGGAATCAGCTACTTTCACACTGTGGGTTTTATCTGTGAAACAGTTTGCAACCCGCCTAGTGATATAGGGGTTCATGCCTAGCTTAGTGAGTTTTTCTATGATTCCTGAATGGGGAATGGTATCAAAGACTTTGGCCAGATCAAGGTAGGGTGTATGAACCACCTTGCCTTCATCCATAGCTCTGGTGACTGACTCAAAGAAGTCGAGTAGGTTGAGCAGGCATGATCTACCCTTCATAAAACCAAACTGTGTGGGATTCAGAGTTTGAGGATTCCCTATATCCTTGTTTGTTAGGTCCACGATGATGCATTCCATAGCTTTGCATATCAGATTCGTCAGGCTAATGGGGCGATAGTTCCTAGGGTCTGTAGTCACTCCTCCTTTGTGGAGAGGGATGACTGTAGCAGTGCGCCATTCAGTAGGGACAAAGCCTGAGGTGAGGCTGTGATTGAACAGGGCACACAGGTGAGGTGCCAGTTCACTCTGTAGATCATGTAGAACACTGCCAGGGATATTGTCAGGTCCCATGGAAGCTGAATTCTTGGCCTTGGATAGTGCTGTTTTAAACATGCAGCAGTAATTAGTAAGTAGTACTAGTATTACAATAATACTGAACTACATCAATACACATCACTTGTAAGTATTATAAGAGTGATGCTAAATTGCATCAGTACACATCACTTGTAAGTAGTATTAGAATAACAGTATATTGCATCTCTAGTAGCTAGTGTTAGAGTAATAGTGAATTACATCAGTATATATAATTGGTAAGTACTATTAGAATGATACTGAATTGCATCAATACACATTACTAGAAAGTAGTATTAGAATAATGCTAATCTGAATCACTGTTAACTTCTATTAGAAAAATACTGAATTGCATCAATATAAATCACTAGTAAGTAGTGTTAGATTGATATTGAATTACACCAGCGCATATCACTTGCCAGTAGTATTAGAATAACAGTAAATAGTATCATTAGTAATTAGAATTGGAATAAAACTGAATTGCATTGATATACATAAATAGTAGGCAGTATTAGAATGATACTGAATTGTATCAGTACACATCCCTAGAAAGTAGCATTAGAATAATACTGAATTGAATCACTGATAACTTCTATTAGAAACATACTGCATTTCATTAATATAAACCACTAGTAAGTTTTTTTTAAATGATACTGATTTGCATCAATACACATCAGTAGTATGTAGTATTAGTATGATACTGAACTACATCAATCCAGATCATTAGAAAGTAGTATTATAATAACAGTGAATTGAATCACTGGTAACTAGCATTAGAAACATACTGAATTGAATCAGTATACTTTAATATTAAGTAGTATTAAAATGATACTTCTTTTTCTTCTTTTCCTGGTTAGGGGTCACCACAGTGGATCAGCTGTCCACTCATGACTGGCAGTGGAGTTTTACAGTGCAAGTTGCCATCCTGGTACCCAGCCTTCCACAGAAGGCACGCACATGCACACACTCACACCTAGGGCCAATTTAGAGTGTTCAATCCACCTACCTTGAGAGAAAACCGGAGCACTCAGAGGAAACCCATGCAACCACAGGGAGGGCATGCAGACTCTGCACAGAAGGCACCCCAGCTGAGGATTGAACTGGAAAACCTCTTGCTGTGAGGCGGCAATGCTAACCACTGCACCACCGTGGTCGCCCACAGTATTAAGTATTAAAATTATACTGATTTGCATAAATACATATCACTAGTATGTACTATTAGAATGATACTGAATTGTATCAATACACATTACTTGTAAGCAGTATTAGAATAATATAGAACTGCGTCAATGTGCATCACTTGTTAGTATTAGAATAATGCTAAATTGAATCACTGGTAACTAGTATTAGAAAAACACTGAACTGCATCAATATACATCACTAGTAAGGAGTGTTAGTATGATACTGACTTGTATTAATGCACATCACTATTAAGTAGTATTAGAATAATATTGAATTATGTCATTATACAGCAGGAGTAATCAGTTTTAAATGATACTGAATTATGTGAGGGAGGTTGGCATAATGGTTAAGACATTTTGCTTACAGGCACAAGGTGCAGGGTTTGATTCTCACATGGGTTAATTGGATAGGCTTAAAATGGCCCACAAGGACAGCTAGCCTAGTATTAATCTATGAACCTATGAACCTATGTCAGTGCAGACCTCTTGTCCCACTTTTAAATTTGCATTACTGATAATCAACCATACTATTCTGAATAAAGATCTTATTACAAATCTTACTAGAGGAAATATTATGCTATCAAGTAGGAGCCTGCTGCCTCCTTTCTACAGTTGTAAATTTAGAATGATTATGTGGTACACTGTACTGGAAAGTGGCAAAGGTGATTAAACATATAATAATTGTGGTGTGATCACTACATAATGCTATAGACAGTATTTTAGACAACTAAATGAAAAACAGAAATTATCAACAGTAGAAGACATGAGACTGGAAATAATCATTCATTCACTCTCTGAGTACCCACTTAATCATGAGCAAGAAATGTCTGAAAGAGTTAAATATTAAAAATGCTACTTGGATTCAGAAATAGTTTTCTTGCCATGTTAGGTGGTTTTGCATGAATAGTGGTTATAGGTAGGGTGGAGGTGATTCAGCGACACACTAACTGTGAGTGCAGAAACCTTAGAAATTCTGTGGCTTGCATTATATGCAAATATCTTAATAATGATGATGGGGCAATAATATTAAAATTAGAGCAACTGCAAATGCAGGCACGGGGTAAACAATATGAAGAAGTGGTTCAGAAACATGGATATTTTGCATAGAGGCATGCCATCTCCACCATTGCAGCTAAATGGTGGAGATGTGGAGTTACAGGAGACAGACTGCAAAAACATGTACAGTGTAGCCACTGCACTAGCAAACTTGTATATGACAGTGGCTGTTACCACTGCTGGTATTCATGGTGTTGATCATCATTGCCCTCAGGGGTACCATGTCATCCATCTGTTCTTAACATATTATGACCTCCATGAAACTTAAATTGTGGATTGCTACCATTTGGGCAGAGGTACCTTGCAGGAGCTGGTTGAAATCTACCACTGTCATATGCAGGCTTGAGGGATATTTGGAGTAGCTATACCTGTGGACACCAAGATATGTTTGGCTTTCAGAATCCTAGCTACAGGAACCTTTCGGTGAGCAGCAGGAGACATGGCTGTTGTATCCCTGGCATGTGCCTCAAAGATTACCAGTTCATCAATGTGCCACACTTCTGCATGTCAGGGGAACATGTGTAGTTTCCATGTTCCTCAGTCAAGAAAGCCAACACCATGAGGTATTTCTATACACATTTATATATATATATATATATATATATATATATATATATATATATATATATATATGTGTATAGATTTTGTATATAGCCCATTTCCCTGAGGTCCTGTTGGTCATAGACTGCACTCGTAGTGCAGTAAAATTTACACCTGAGGACCAATGAAGAAAGTATATTAACTGTGAGGGATTCTACTCTGCAAATGTCTTGTGATCTGTAGTGTACAGGGTATAACATACAATATGTCTACAGGCCACCCAGGCAGTGCCCACAACTCCAACACATAGCATATGTGCAACCAATATCACTAGTTTCTGTTGGGTGATTTTACCCAACTATGTCTTAATAGTGATGTCAGATATGCCCTGGAGCTGGGTTTCATGACCCTTACTAGAAATATCCAGACCATGGCAGAAAATGTTTACAACAATCAACTGTCACAGACCTGTGTCATTGTTAAACATGTGCTTGACCTACTAAACTTGCTGTAGGTTTGCTTTTGCTGTGTGGATGTGTTTGGGTGTCTCTGCAGTCTGCAGTGAAGCATGCAGTGGAATCTTTACAGTCTATGCAATGCTATGCAATACCATTACCACAAGGCAGACACAGCAGCAAAGGAGGTAGTGTATGAGGAGCCTGTGGAGCAGCTGGCTACTGAAGTGGACTATGCCAGATGGAAACAGGTGCCTTGTGACTCTTTAGTAGCACTCACTACATGACACCATATGGTTTATAACTATGGGCCAAAATAAAGAATTATAAAGAACATTAAAAAATAACACATGCAATCCTACACCCTGGCTGTGCTGCAGCATGCATAGACTGACATTCACTGTACATGAGATGTAGGCTATCCAAATAACAAAGCTCAGATGGCAGAGCATAGTTATCATCATGTGAACAAGTAAGGAGGCTCACAATGGCAAGTGTTTCAGACATGCCTGGGCTGGAGAATAAGGTAGACTGACCAGGAAGAGTGTGCTGTTTCTATTGTTTTGTGTGTGTGTGTGTGTGTGTGTGTGTGTGTGTGTGTGTGTGTGTGTGTGTGTGTGTGTGTGTGTGTGTGTGTGTGTGTGTGTGTGTGTCTGATGGTGGGATCTGCAGATGTCCAAGTGAGTATGCGCTGGGACACAGCCTCATCAGATGTTGCAGCAGGATCTGGTTGACAGGTTCATAGGTTCATAGGTAGGTACTAGGCTGCTATCAGCCCAAGGGAGCTATGTAAGCCTAGCCAAAAGGTTCCCTGGCTTACGCCATGCAAGAAAGTTATTTTCCTGTGCCACTGTCGATCAGAGACACAGAAGTGATCCCCGGGGTGTATTTCCTATTTCCCATCCACTCATCAAGATTTTTCTTGAAGAGTGCTAATGAAGAACTTTGCTTGACATAGATGGGTAGCCTGTTCCAGAGTATGGGAATTCTCTGGGACAGGAATCTATCCCTCCAGCATGTCCTGTTTATTGTGGTGACAAGGTTTAGGTCCCTAGAGCGTGTAGCTCGGAGGGATTGGGAATTCTTTAGGTGTAGCATGTCCAACAGCTCTGGGTTTGACATAGCTTTATATGTTAGGCAGAGATCACCTCGGAGTAGGTGATATGCTATGGAATAAAGCTGCAGTTTTTGACACAGTCAGTGTAGGGCATTTGTTTGAGCCCAGTAATCCTCTTTGTGAGGTACTTCTGTGGCCTTTCCAGCTGCTGCAGATGTCTTGTGAGGTACATTCCAAAAGGGGCGTTGTACTCTATAATGGGTCTGATGAGTATCGAGTGGAGGGGAACAATGACCTCTTTTTTCCTGGATGAGAGCCCATTTATGATGAGGTGTACCACATAGAAGGACTTCCTGACTACTGTGACGATGTGACTGTCAAAGGAGAGACTACTCTCCTTTGATAGAAGAAGGAGGTCCAAGGTACTGACGTGAAATGTACATGCAGACTTTGCATTTCCCCACTCTCAGGTGTGTCCAGTCTTAGTACAGTTATTGCCTTAATCCATACCTTCTGGGGAGGATGGAACACTCCATGAATACATCTTATCTCTCCCTGATCCCATGCTAGGTGAGTTGCCCAATGTTTGGCTGCACAGTGATCATGTTGGTGGTTAATCATCTTACTTAATCACAACCTCTGCTTCAGCCACAAACACTAGTGATAGCGTTAATGACATCCTAGCAAGAATTGTTCTGGGAAGGTCAGTCAAATATATAATGTTTGATCATGCACTGACCATGGAGACAAAGGACCTGGTGCAAACTGTCATACTCTGCACAGAAGAACTTGAATTTCCTTTGTTCATTGTGTCGTGCATACTTACTGAAACAGAAAGCAAATACTTCTGTGAAATATGTCATGGCCCTACCTGACATATTTCTACATAGAACAATGTGTAGAGGGCAGGTATGCCAAGAACCACACGGCATTGATATATGTATTAGTTTCATAGGTGTGTATTAAGTTAATAACCACTGGGCCTTTTTAAGCTTAGCCATACATCTAAAATCTCTGACAAGTTCTGGTACCCTTGGTAGTGCAAGTTCAGACTTGGAAGATGAAACATTTGCAAACAGAGAAATGGAATATGAAACATTTACAGTCTGTCTGTGTCCATTCAAGATATAGATGCCAAACAAGGGGTGAATTTTCAGTTTCCCATCCATTACACTTGGATTATGTTAGGGAGGACTTCTGCTTCACATGGATGGAAAGCTTGCCCCAAAGAAGGTGTAGTCTCTGGGATACATGCCTGTCTATCTTGCAGGTCTAACGTATATCACAGGCAAGGTTTACATCTTTAGAATAGGTAATTCTGGTTATGTTTGTTTTGTGGATATGCAAGAGGTCCATCAGAGTGGGTTCTGATGATGTATTTTAATCCAGGCATAGATCTCCCCTCAACAGCTTTTAGGATACAAAATACATGGATAGGGCTTTGAGGTGGTCTGCACAGAGCATGTTATTTATGTCCTGTATACTTTTAGTGAAGAACCCCTGTTGACATTCCAGATTTTGGATGTGTCTGGTTTGATGGCCACTCACAGATAAATGTCATATGCCTGGGAAAGTGTTCTGTGTGCAAGGCCATGGTGTGTTACATACATGCTATACATGTCACCACATACCCTGGAGGATAGCACAGGGTGCAAACATGCCATTATAAGGCATCATTGCTTGTATGTGTAGGTATGTAGGCACTGTACCTAAACACACATCCCCAAATTGTCTGCAGACATCCCTTTCAGTGGGCACATGCATAGGTCTTACCAGCTCCATCCTTCCCAAAACCATATAATGCCCTGTCACAGTATTCCACAGCTGCTGAGCGTAACTGTACACAGGTCAGCAAGAGAACATACCTTCATGCCATACATCTATCAGCTCCAACTGGTGTGCACTTGGAGGTACTGCTTCTATCAGCAGAGTAAAGTACAAAAGCACATGAAGCATATTCTACCAAGGCTGCAACAAATTCAGCAACACCACAGATTATTGAAGAACTTGCCAGTGGTTTGGGTGGGGAAGTGGATTGTATAAGGATAAATGGGGCCTTCTTGTTGACTGCATACAGTTTGACAGTATATTGTATTCCTGTCAAAAGGATATCTATTCCCAAGCCCCCACCTCATAGTCCCACTGACAAACATGGAATCTACATTACTAACCACTCACAGCAAGCTGCCAGAACCACTTGACTTAATGCCACATGTCCCATTTAGGGTGCCCCCCTTGCTAATATGTAAAGCACACAAGTCTTCCCTTACATCTGCAAACAGTATAAAAGTAAGGATTATAGAAACTTCTACTGAAATCTGCAGACTACAAAACCTCAGACAACTGTCCTCATAAATCATTAAACATTGAACGGTCTGTGGATGGCCTACAGTTATACATAGACTGTATCAACATCCACAAAGCAGTTAGAATTATATTCTAAGTTAATCTACCATCCAGTAGTAACTCCCCTTTATCCTGCCATGGCAGAAGACATTCATTCAGGGTAGTACTCTCCTTTACAGTGGCAGCATTGCTGTACCTTTAAACAACAGCATAAACAATCAGCAGAACTGCATGACTGTCAGGACATCCTGACCCACAACAAAGAGACAAGACTAAGTGACATCACTTTTCCAACAAGCTTACATTTCAAAGGCAAATGCTAAACGTAGAACTCCTTCTTTCCAATGTTTTCAACAGCTTTGCTTAGCAATCTTCAGTAGTATGAAGAGGTTGATGACAGACATGGGAGCTTCGAGCTTGGCAATCATGCTAAAGACGATAAAGCTAATGAATGTGCCTGAGGTATATGCTTTCCTTATTGCAGCAATGAGCAGTACTGGATCAAGAGTCCTGCTCACCTTTGTGCACATGCATGAACATCGGTAAAGTAGATTGAGCATGCTTGGGCAGGTCAATAACCCCTGCAGCAATGTGGGGAAATCTAGTTTAGTTGTGCAGCTATCACAGTTAAGACACTTTCCATGCCAGTGCTCACACCCTAAACTCCATCATGCCATGCTGCCCATTTATGTGGTAAGCATGGTCACACCATGAATGGTCATGCTAACAAGTAGCCCTATGTGGCATATCTTGTGCCAACAGACTCAACATACATGACCATGAGTAGACTAGATTAGTTCTCTGGAATGCAACCTGTGAATGGCAATATCTTCCAAGGGCACTATTAATGGCAAGGCTCCCATATGGTGTAGCAAGAAGGATAAAATCTTCCTACATTTTCTGTATAGAGACCACTGGACACACCTTACTGTGGACTCTTATGAGGGTCCCCAATATAAAATAGATGCTTGACACAGTCTTGCCAGGGCAGTGCCTGATACCATTTGCATACCTTGATCTTTTCAGCAGTGCCAGCACCACTATGGAGACATGCAGAGGTGCCTTCCTGACCTTCTTAGCTGGTGGCGAGAAGAGGCCAGAACAAGGGCCCATGAGATGGATTGTAAATACTTTTAGTAGTCCCACTGTCCTTTATTTAGTCTTGTTAAACTATATATGATTGTTTTGATTATCAAACTGAGGATTTTTTCATTTTTCATCATTCTTTTACAGCTCAGGAGGAAATCTCAAAGAGCTTCCTCCTTTTCTAGAAGAGAATGGAGTGCCTGTGTAAGTGAAGAGGAGTGTATGATTTTGTGAC
Source organism: Protopterus annectens (assembly GCF_019279795.1). Taxonomy (NCBI): domain Eukaryota; kingdom Metazoa; phylum Chordata; order Ceratodontiformes; family Protopteridae; genus Protopterus; species Protopterus annectens. Next base: position 650,409,353 of record NC_056745.1, on the reverse strand, counting down.
ATATTTGGTAGTATTCATTAATGTAACTGCCAGTTATGTGGGCATGCTGCCACAATGCGTATATGTAGAAGTGGCATTACTTACTTATAGTACTGCATCTTACGTACTAGTGGAAGCAACTGTACCTATCATGTCAAGATATGCACTGCTTGTAAATATCAAGTGAAGTTTGCAGCAACATGTTATGAAATTGCATAGGCAAAACAGCTTTATTGCATAACATCTGTTATAACAGGAAAAACAAAGCATAATACAGGTGTACTTTGCTCAGGCATTTGCTCCTACTGACATAGGGCAATCTGCCCTACTGTAGCACATCCACTGACCAGTGGCCTGATATGTGCTGTTGCATGCATCACTTTTGCACACTGCCTAAGTTAGGGTATACATTTGGGGGGGGGCTGTTACTTCTAGAAGGGCTGGTGGGAAACAGAAGTTGGTGTTTGTCATGAATGGTCTGTTATTGTTGGTTGCGTTTTTTTGGTATGTGTGGGGGGGAAAGTAGCCATATATAGGTGTTGTTGTGTTGAGGCTCCATATTACTTGGTGGATGTGGTCCTACTGCCCCTGATTCAGTCTGACAGATGTCAATGTCTTCTTAGTCTTTTTTTCCTGTACATACCCAAGTTTGTACTGATACAACCTTGTTATGTGGGCTACTGGGGACCTCCTTCCTGTACAGTGCTTGTTGGGCGGGGGGGGCAACAGACACAGCACTGCACAAAAAGACCACTTCTTTTGGCACCCAGTACCATGCTGCTCCTTCATCATACACACCTGCTCACACAGTCAAAGTAGTAGCACTTGTGGTACTGCATATGTCTGTACATCCTACCATAAGGACATGAGGTAATGGAGATAGGCAGGATTTTCTCACATGTCACAGTAACATATTTTCTTGTTTTTTTATATGTATGCATGTTGTCTTTTTTTTTTTTTGTAAATATTTTTATTCATTTCCAAAAACAAGAAAACATGAATGCAGGTTATTTATGACAATGAAGTATTTACAAATTATTTAAAAAGGTAGGCTAAAACCTCTAAACAGATATCAAACATTAAAACCAAAATAAAGTATTTACAAGGGTGTCTATTGTTGACATATAATTGACTTTCTATACAATTGTTTCCTGATTATAATCTGCTGCAGTCATTATTCTCCAGTATTTCAGTTACTTTTTGCCATGCTACGTATAATGATGTAGTTCTTTCAGTTTTTCCTTTAATAGTGTTCATTTCCAATTGCGATAGTATGCATGTTGTCTTGACAGGTCATATGTGAATTAAGTAATAGTCATGTTTTTGCTCTCATCCTCTGGTGTTTATTCTCATGTGTGTGTGTGTGTGTGTGTGTGTGTGTGTGTGTGTGTGTGTGTGTGTGTGTGTGTGTGTGTGTGTGTGGTGGGGGGGGCATTCAGGTTGTGCCTTCTAGTAGTTCTGGAATTCACTCACCAGAGGGGATTGCTATTGTTCTCTCCAATGACACTGCTAGGTTTGCTAACTGGCGGCGCAGTGGTGCAGCTGTTAATGCTGTCGCCTCACAGCAAGAGGTTCTCCAGTTCGATTCTCAGCTGGGGTGCCTTCTGTGTCGCGTGGGTTTCCTCCGGGTACTCCGGTTTCCTCCCACATTCTAAAAACATGCTTCTGGAGCATTTCTCCCCGGGCCTCCGCTGAAAACAGGATCTGTGGAACCTAGTCGGACTTTCCCGGTCAACAAATGTTAAATAAATAAATAAATAACTGTAAACCCTCAGGAGCAGTTAGTGGAGATGGTAAGGGAAATGGTTGACCAGTGTCTGGACCAGTGTCTGGAAACCTGCATCAACAACCTGAATAGGGTCCACAGGTAGCTTGAAGAGTCATATTACTGCCTGCCTTTACCTTCACCATATCAGGAGCAGGTGCTCAGGGTGCTGACTGATCCCTCTCTCTGAGTATAGTCCATACACTGTGAAAAAATGCAAGTTATACCCACCCTATCCCTCATCCTAGTTTTCCGTTTACTTGAGTATCACTTAATTTCCCTGCTTATTGTCCAGTCCTTCCCCTCACAATGTCCTCCTTTTGTCTAAATGTGCACAACTCCACAGTGAAAAGTAAAAAATATACAAAATGTTTTGTGAAAAAATAATCTATGTTCTGAACAAGATAGAAATAATAAAACATATGATTCATTTGTATTGGATAATTTTTACTTAAGTGAAGTAGTAGTAAACTTTCAAACATAATGAATAGTAGTAGACCTTCAGTGAAAACAAAGAATCATACGTTTTTGTCACATACATCCCAACAAACTTTATGCAACTGTATCCAATTGCTTTTCAAGTAATGTTACATTTCAGAATATTTAAAATGACAGTATCATAACCAAAAAGTATTGCAATAAATGAAGCATGGCACAAATCCACAATTTGCCTTTTCTTGTGCTTGTTTTGAAAAAGTACATTCTGACTCTCATCGTCTGTTCTATTGAGTTACTTGTTCTGAATTCATTATCTAGGCAGTTGTTGGATAAAGTACTGTATTTTTACACTGTAACAAGCTCTTTTCTGTGTTTTTACATCAAGAGAATAGAGGATTTTCCATCTAGTGGCAGATGATGGTAGCTTGGTCTGTGTAGGTTGGTGTAACAGACTGCAGATTCTGGCATGTAGTTGCTTTATTGGCCAGAGGGCTTATTAATCAGTTTATTTTGTTCTTAGTCCCTTTGTAAATTATACACAATTGAGTACCACTTGGTTCATTTCCACAAAGTGAAGCACTTTGATTAAATAATCACAGTTTTATAAGCCATTTAAAGTGCACTTATGTCAATATTTTCAATTACTTTTTGTCTTTCCTTGTGCCTTTCCTTAAGTTTAAGTTTGTTTGTGGTAGCATTGTACTTTGGACATTCTTTCACTGTGCTTTTACATTAACAGGACTGGGATTATTCATCTAGTGGCAGTAGGTGTTTGCTTGGTCTATCTGAGTTGGGAAGCACACAAAAGGGCTCCAGGTATACTCATTTTAATTGGCCAGAGGGCTCACTAGTCAGTTTTCTGTATTTCCAGTGCTGGTATAAATTTGGCATGTTTGCATGGAGCTGCTCATCATGACAGTGCCCTGTACAGACACAAATATCTAGAAGCAATTTTTCAGTTTAGAACTGCCCATAAATTGATACCCTGTAAAGCAATAAGTAAAGAGCAAAATACCTTGGACACTGACAAGCTTAGAGCAGTTAGTTTACACATCAAGTTGTAATACTGTTAAATTTAGTATTTTATAGCCTAGTCTGCCTCCAACACCCTCCCCCAAAACACCCTTAATAGCCTTCTGATAACTCCCATATCATACACCCTTGCAGCTCACCAATTAGGGGACCAGACAACATTGATATGCAGTTTCCTAATTTATCTGCAGCCAGCCTGGTGGATATAGGTATCTTGAGACAATTGTCCCATACTTACTAACAACTACTTAATCATTAAATCAACAGATACAGTATGTGAGAAGTTTACATATATAATGTCACTGGAGGCTAAACTCTCTCATAGAAACATCAAGTTATCAAAATCATGCAAACTGCACATCCCACACATAGCACACAACACAAACATAGACCAACTTCTGGCAGTTGACTTATAGGATGAAGGAGCTATTAATGAGCTGTCTTCTATGGTCCTGAGGTGCAAGGTTTGATTCCCTCAGCCTCCATTGTCTAACTGTCTGACTCTGAGCAAGTCACTTAACTAGACACCACTTCCAGGCTGAGTGTGAAAAAGGTCTGTGGAGATCACTACCCAAGAAAATAAACAGAAATAAATGAAAATTTGCTGAGGCACTTAAATGCAATCTTTCTAAACAAAAAAGACCTCCTAGAACACCCATCAGCAAGCACAAAGGCAACACCTAACACTTACCATAACACCATACAATACAGTCTCAATCAGTGGAGCCACAAATACAAAGCCTATAGGTCAAGCAAAGACAGTTTCCAGGAATCTAGTCATAGGACACTTCACTGTAAGAAATACTGATGCCGTCTAACCAGGCTGAACAAGCAGAGGATAATGGTTAGTTGCCTATCTGGAGCTGGGATCCGCCAAGTCACTGCACCACAGGTGCCAGTACGATTCTGTCATAGTCTATATAGGTGTAAATGACCTGAGACATACTTCCCTAGACTATATGAAGAGAGACATTATAGATCTCTCTGACTGTGTGTCTCAAGCTGGTATGAGTCTCGTACTGAGCAGCATATTATCTTCATCAAGGATAATGCCACAATACCAACAAAAGATGATAAGATGCTAAAAAAAAATATTAAAGTTTTTACAATTGTCTGAGTTTCTGGTGTCATTCAAAGAGGATCCAATATTTGCCAGCATGGGAAGACATGGTTAACAAACCATGTCACTTTGCCAAGGATGGTCTTCACCTGCACCCTCTAGGCTTCCAAGTACTGGCTAAAACTTTATCCTCCACCATAGAGCCTTTTTTTAGGCAATGACAAATTGACAAACCTACCGACATAGCAAAATCAACTCAAATGAACCTCAAAGTATTATTGCTCAATGTCAGGAGCCTAAACAAGAAGCTAAGCTCTATCTAAGCCATCCACACCCTGGAGAATGCAGACATCTGTGCAATTACTGAGATGCTGCATAGAGTATCACGATAGAGCAAGGTTTCAGCGCCTTCCACACTTTTCTACCAGTAGCCGCACAGACAGGGTCTAAAGGAGGGGGTGTATCGATATACCTCAGTAACAAGCATACCTCTAGGTTAGTTAAACAAGATGACATGTTGGAATTTCTCCATGTACAGGTCTCCACAGATAAAATCCAGTACCATATCCTAGCAAGCTATAAGTCACCCTCCATGTCCCATGAAACTCATACTTCAACTTACTGGAGACACTCATCATCTAGCCCAACACTTTACTCATGGAGGACTTTAATTACCCTTCTGTAGGCTGAGAATACTATATGGCCTCGAATCTGCAGGCACAGACATTATTGGACTTTGTAAATAGAAACACTCAACCAGTTAGTGCATATGCCCACTTAAGGTTCCAATACACTGGGCCTTGTACTCACAAATATGGATCAATGCTGCACCACCCCTAATATCATATCCTTCTGGTAAGGCCTGAACCTAAAGCTATCTCCTTCAAAATTAAAATCTAAATCTGCTCAGTAAACCCAGTAACATTTAGGAGCAATTCCACGGCAAACTACATTTTATTAAGTGATGGTTTGTCAACTTCCATTCAACTGGTCATTAGCCTAGTATACACCTATGAACCTATTAACCGTACATACCTATGAACCTATAAACCTACTCATTCAACAACCATATGTCTTAACTGACACTACTTACTTCTGATTTGGGACTTCTTCCACACAAAACAAATCAGCCAAAACACTCAAAGTAGTGTAAAAAGACCTCAAAAAAGAAAAAAAATAAATGGCACAACAGAATGCCATCATAAAAAGGATTTTAATGCAAATACAATAAAATAAAAACAAGGACTAAGCGCTTTCACCCTATCAATAGTACAGGCTTTATTAGAGTGGGTCCTTACATTTAAATATCTACTTAAATAGGCCCAATCATCATCATCATCTTCTTTCGTCTGTTCTCATTATGGTTCGACACAGCAGATCATCCGTTTCCATTTCTTCCTGTCCTCTGCATCTTGCTCTGTCACACCAACCACCTGCATGTCCTCTCTCACCACATCCATAAACCTTATCTTAGGCCTTCCTCTTTTCCTGTTTCCTGGTAGCTTCATCCTTAGCATCTTTTTCCCAATATACTCAGCATCCCTCCTCAGCACATGTCCAAACCAATGTAATTTTGCCTCTCTGGCTTTGTCTCCAAACCTTCCAACCCGGGCTGACCTTCTAATATACTTATTCCTGATCTTGTCCACCCTTGTCACACCCAGTGCAAATCTTAACATCTTTAACCCTGCCACATCCAGCTCTAACTCCTGCCTTTTTGTCAGTGCCAATGTCTCCAACCCATATAACATAGCTGGTCTCACTACCCTCTTGTAGACCTTTCCTTTCACTCTTACTGGTACTCGACTGTCACAAATCACTCCTGACACTCTTCTCCGCCCACTCCATCCTGCCTGTACTCTCTTCTTCACCTCTCTTCCACATTCACCATAACTCTGAACTATTGATCCCAAGTATTTAAACTCATCCACCTTCACCAACTCTGCTCCTTGCATCCTCACCATTCCTCTATCCTCCCTCACATTCACACACATATATTCTGTCTTAGTCCTGCTGACCTTCATTCCTCTTCTCTCTAGAGCATATCTCCATCTCTCCAGGGTCTCCCCCATCTGTTCCCTACTGTCAGTATAGATCACAATGTCATCTGCAAACATCATAGTCCACGGGGACTCCTGTCTGATCTCGTCTGTCAACCTGTCCATCACCATTGCAAATAAGAAAGGGCTCAGAGCTGATCCTTGATGTAATCCCACCTACAACTTAAATGCATCTGTCAATTCCACCGTAAACCTCACCACTGTCGCACTACCCTCGTACATATCCTGTACCACTCTTACATACTTCTCTGACACTCCCGACTTCCTCATACAATACCACAACTCCTCTCTAGGCACCTTGTCATATGCTTTCTCTAAGTCTACAAAAACACAATGCAACTCTTTCTGACCTTCTCTGTACTTCTCCATCAACATTCTCAGTGCAAACATCGCATCTATTGTGCTCTTTCCCGGCATGAAACCATACTGCTGATCACTAATCATCATGTCCCTTCTTAACCTAGCTTCCACTACTCTTTCCCATAACTTCATGCTGTGACTAATCAATTTAATCCCTCTGTAGTTACTACAGCTCTGCACGTCACCTTTATTCTTACAAATCGGTACCAAAACACTTTTTCTCCATTCCTCAGACATCCTCTCACTTTCCAAGATTTCATTAAACAATCTGGTTAAAAACTCCACTGCCATTTTACCTAAACACCTCCATGCTTCCACAGGTATGTCATCTGGACCAACAGTCTTTCCATTCTTCATCCTCTTCATAGCTATCCTTAATTTCTCCTTGCTAATCCATTGCACGTCATGATTCACTATCCCCACATCATCCCAACTTCTGTCCCTCTCATTCTGTTCATTCATCAACCCCTCAAAGTACTCTTTCCATCTGCTCAACACACTCTCCTCGCTTGTGAGTATGTTTCCCTCATTATCCTTTATCACCTTTACCTGCTGCACATCTTTCCTAGCTCAGTCCCTCTGTCTAGCCAATCGGTACAGGTCTTTTTTCTTCCTCCTTAGTGTTCAATCTTTCATACAACTCTTCATATGCCTTATTGGTCAATAATAAAACATGGTCTTAAAAGAACCATTAGATGCATAAAAAATACAATAAAAATTCAAAACATTTAAAACATTCAGAACATTTAAAATGTTATAGATATACCTATTAAAAGTATATTACAACTATTACATAAAACCATTACATAAAATCATGTCATAAAAATAAATGCTGCAATAACTTGAAATAAGCATTTTGTATTTATCTTGTAATGCAAAAGCTCTTCCTAAATATTAGAAGCTCTAAGCTTTGAAACGCTAGTCAAAGAACAGCAATCATTAATACCAGGGGATGTGGTGGCATCCAATCTCATTTGCCACATAGTCTCCCTCATTTCTAATTTTATGTTAACATCATCTCCTCTATCCGTAGGAATTACTCTATCTATAACGAAAAATGTAAACCTCCTAAAATTAATACAAGACAAACTGTGATTATAAAGGGCGCTGGTGGTTTTCCTATTTTTTAATGTCTCTCATGTGTTCAGCTATTCTGTCTTTCAACTTGCGGATGGTTTTTCCCACGTAAAAAGTGGAACAACTCATGCAGGTTGCACTGTATACCACCCTCGTAGTATTGCAATTACAGTACCCTGGCCATGAAATACTATGATGGTAACTGTCCAAGGCTACGTATGGACTGACATTAATCTATTTGCAAAATATGCACATATTACACTTAGTCATTTTGGATCTATAATTTTAACCTCATTGTTTTGTTCATGGAACTCCTTAAGGTTCATACAGCGGCTAAAAGTCACCTTTGGTCTCTCCCCCAAATATTCCTTCATATCTTGATTAAAAACACTGTGCCAACGATAATTCAGTATCAATCTTAATTCTCCAGCTTGCTGATTATATGGCAACACCCATAGATTTTTCATGTTGGGTAGGAGAACTAGAAACAAATTTTGTACCTTCCTTAGTCAATAAGATAGGGGTGTATTCTTTGAAAAGTCTCCTCATAACCTGATTCCTTATTTTGGTCAATACTTTTTAAGGGTAACCTCCATCTTTGAACATTCCCATCAAGTAATACATTTCCTTCTCAAATCATTGGTTCTTGCTTACCAATCTCGAAATGCACACCATTTGTCCCTTTATTAACTCCTTTTCTGGTGCAAGGGATGGCAGCTATCAAAGTAAAGTAGTGTGTTGGAATATATGTCTTTCTAAAAGATGTTATACCCCACCTTCCTACTCACCATATCCTTATTAAAGCAATATGTCCAAATAACCAATCTCCTGGACAGCAACCTTGTAAGTAAATTGCAAAAAGGGGTGGTGTTGTTAAGGTAATCAATAAACCTACTTATTCCTTCATTATCGCCTCTCCATAATATTAAACTGTCATCCAAAAATCATAGCCAGGAAATGATGTATATCATAAATGTGGAAGCAAACACATAACGTTTCTCCCATTCACCTAGAAGTAAATTAGCATACACCGGGTTACATTTCACTCCTATTGCTACCCCTGAGGTTTGGCGAAAGTACTCACCCTCAAAGTACAAAAAATTGTTGTGTAATACAATTTCCATGAATTCCATTATTAAATTCTGTTTTATGTTATGTAAACCCTCTACATTAATAAGACTTTCACCAAAGAATTCAGTTCCCTCCTTGTGTGGAATAACTGTAAATAAATTAATTACATTCACCGCTACAAACACACAATTTATTGTTTATTTATTTATTTCAGTTTGATGACCGGGGAGGTCCCCTGGGCTCAGGAGCCCATTTTTAGTGGAGGCTCGGGGAGAAAAGCTGCACATTACATACTAAACATTAAGATACAACAGTAAAAGTGAAACCAACCAGATGGTAACCGAGTGGTAAGTCCTCCGTTGCTCAACTGAATAAACAAACGTAATCAAAAGAAACAATAAGCAACGGATGGAGCCAGGCCATGTCCAAAGTCCAAAATGTATGCACTAAAAACTTCACAGATGAAATAAAAGTCACTGAAAAAACACCAAACGGATGGCAGTAGTATAAAAACACAGAACTTATTTATTGTAGTCGACAAGGGTAAGCGCTTTCACTGTTTCAGCTTCATCAGACCAGATAACAACTACAGAGAACACAGCCTATTTAAATACATTCAAACAAATGTGGCCAATAGTATAAATCTAGCAATTAAGCAATTAATTAACTACCAGAAATATAACAAAAAAAATAAATAAAAATATAAATATAAAACCTACCTAAACTCAAAAATAAATATATACTCAATATGCAGAAATACCTTCATGAGAAACACAAAAAAGTATACATATAGAAATATATGCAAATACTAAATAAAAAATTATATATATATATATATATATATATATATATATATATATAAATATATAATTTTTTATGCAAACATGTGTGCTAACAAAGATCAAGTCCCAAGAAAAAACATATAAACATATAAAAATATATACAAAAGTAAAAACTAAATAATCCTACTTATGCTATCATTACTTGAACAGTCTCCTTTTTCTCAAAGCAGGTTTAATGGATGCCCTTTCATTTAACCCCTTGCCCCGATCTGCACGAAGCATAATAATCCAATGGGCCTCCCTGTACTCTGTGTGTGTATAAACATCACCTCCCCTGATACTCAGATGAATCGTCTCAATAACCCTAAAACAAAAAGTATGAGACGTATCAGAACCTAACACGTTTAGACAATGCATTATGCAAAGAACCTTTCCTAATGTGATACAGATGTTCTCTCATTCTGTCACAAAGAGTTCTATTAGTTTTACCAATGTAAAACGAGTGACATAGGGTACACTCTGCTAAATAAACCACATGCGCAGTCCTACAGTCTGCAGATGCATGAAATGTAAATTCCTTGTGCAAATCAGGATGCATAAAAGTAGCAGAGGTATTAATGAACCCATAAAAACTGCAACTCCCACAAGGTTGAGTAAAACCAGGAGAAGAGGACATAAGACTTTGATTGCTTTCATAACACAATAATCTCTTCAAATTCTTACAGTTTCTAAACCTAAAAACAGGTTTCTCACCTACAATCGTGCGTATATCCTCATCCACTGGCAAGATAGCCCAATGGTGACCGAACAACTTGGTAACCTCTCCACAATCACTAGTATAAAATAGGGGAACCTTCACCTCAATGGCATCAGGATGTCATTCCCTATCAATATTTGTTTCAATGGCTGGTCCAAAACAGGGGCTTGCTGTTGTCACTCTCAACTGGTCTAAATCTGCCCATTGTAAATCTATTTCAGAAGGAGTGTACCTACGTGCCAACAATTTACATCTCAGACCATCAACCTCTTGTAAGAACCCTAAAGTAGTAGGATTCAACCTAGAGGCTCTGATCCCTTGACCCCTGATCAAATTCTTAAAGATATAACTGGGATGCATACTGGATCTAAATACATAAGCATTCCTATGACAAGTCTTATGATAAACCCGAGAATTAATAACATCCCCCGGTAATTTCTCAATATATAAATCCAAAAACTCAACACCTGTGCATGACCAGGTAAAAGTGAACTTTAAACATTCAGTTAAGTTATTCATCATCTTATAAAATGTAAATAAACTGTCCATTGAGCCTTTCCACAATAGGAACAGATCATCAACAAAACGTCAGTAAAACAAGACATGTGTCTTGAAATCAATAGTAGGGAACAGAATGTTATTCTCCCGTTGCTTATTGTTTCTTTTGATTACGTTTGTTTATTCAGTTGATCAACGGAGGACTTACCACTCGGTTACCACCTGGTTGGTTTCATTTTTATTGTCTTTATATTTTTATTACTGGTGGTTATCCGAGAGGACATGGCTTCTGAAAAATCATCTTCCATTGAATTGGACTATAATCCTGTTAATAAAACCAGTGGTCAGTCGAAAGGAGCCGTAGCTCCCTTTTCTGAAAGTTTCACTTTGTATTTGCAAAAAGAAAGGAGTTGTTTATGGCAGCTTGATGTTCCGACCATTGGTGATGATGAGCTGAACGAGACAGGGGATTTGGAGGTCCTCCAGCAAACCATGGAGAGTATTGAACGCGACTTCATGAAACTGAAGCGAATGCAAGCGCAACGTCTACATTTCGAGCTTTCTCTAGAAAAGAAAGTCGTACCCCGAGGTCTACGCGTGTTGAACATGCCGACGCAGGGGGCACAACATCCCGACTTATTAATTCAGTGGCAGAAACTGAATTTAGAGGTAGGCACTAGTTATATGCGCCTCTTAAATGATTATTTTCTCCCAGAGGAAGAAAAGTTAAGGGAGTCTTTGCATGAGAAACAAGAAACACTTTTACAAGATTATAGAGTGGATGTTTTGAATCCACTTTTTGAGAGTCTCCTAGATGGTGTTGCAGTATTCGAACGTAAACTTGTATATCAAAAGAAAACCAAACTGCTGCGTGACATCAATGATTTTAAGGCAGGCCATGTCTTTATGTGGCCGCGTACAGGACAGAGTACCACGGGACATGTGAATACTAATGGTTCGACTTCTGTGACTAACTCAGTTGAGACTGTTGTTTCTGAACAATGGCTGGCAGTACCATTGGGTTCGGTTGTTGGCCAAACACGTGAATTTATGGCTTTGAACAATAATGTGGGCAATGTTGTTGCTGAAGATGATATTTCTAATAATTCTGTTACTACTAATAATGATCATGTGCATAAATTGAATGGCACTGTAGATGGTTCATTAAGTAAAGGCACAGGGAACGTTATTGTTCAGTCTATTTCATCACCTAGGTTTGATGGAGCTTGCCTAGATAGATTATCTCCACATAATCTGTATCCAAATGTTATTGTTGATCATCCAGGTAGAACTGGTGATTCAGAAACGGTAGTTAGACCTAAGTGGCAGGGCACAGTTCTAACTGATGTTGAATCTCTCAATGCCCTTAGAGATGGGAACTTAGGAGACCTCCCTTTTCCCCTACCTGTTCGGTCAGAAAGGGGAGGAGGGCGTACCAGGTTGGCAAGCAGAAGATGCCAGAAACGCAAGCTTTCTGGTGAGCGGAACCAGCATCAAACTTTGAAAAAGATGTGGGGGAGGACCCCGGTTTTTAATTTTTAATATTTCTACTTTTGAATTGTCTCCTTTTGAGAGACGTGTTTTGAATAAAGGTCTTAGCTTTATTCCTAGTAGCAGGAGTAAGCTCCCAGATACTATCATGGATTTAAGAGTGTTTTGTCGTAACATTATGTTACGCTTGCTTTATGGGGATTTGAATAAATGTCCACTTTTAGATAGAGGTGTGGATGGCTACCTTAATTTTAAGAAACCGAGTAGCTTTGTCCCGACTAATCATCCATTAGTTGAAGCTTATTTAAAATTGACGGAAGACAATGTCTTCTGCTATTATGATACACATAATACTAGTCATGTTTCATATAAGAATAATTTAACTTTTATTGAGAAGCAAGCTCTAAGAGCTTTACAGTCTAATGAACTAATAATTATCCGTCCTGCGGATAAAGGTGGTTTAATAGTGATCATGGACAGGTCACATTATGAGCGTTCTATGTACACTATGTTGAGTGATGGTGATTTTTTATGAAAGGATTACTGTTGATGATGTTTATAGAATTGTGTCTAGAGTGTGTCATTGTACATGTGATGTTTTTCTCCATCATCTTATTACAGAAGGTGTGTTTTCCTTCTTGGAGATAACTAACCCTTTAATCCCCCTTATACAAGGGCTTCCGAGAGTTCATAAAAATCCCTCTGATCCACCTATGAGACCGATAGTAGCAGGTGGTGGTTGGGTTACGGAACCCTTCTCCCTGTATGTGGAGATGTTTTTGAGACCTATAGTGAATTTGAATCCTGTGGTCCTTAGGAACTCTAAGCAGTTCCTATTGGACCTTTATCAGTGTCTTTCTTCAGTTGATGACCTTGAGAATGTCATTTTGGTTACTTTTGACATTCAATCCCCATTTACTATGATTACCAATAGTTTGGGCATTGAGTTTGTGCATGAATATCTCCTCCTAGATAGTGAATATACTCTTACTCAGATAGACCTGGTTTGTTTGTTTTTGTAACTGGTGCTCGAGAATAATGTTTTCACCTATAGTGGCAATATGTATCTTCAGAAACATGGCGTAGCTATGGGCACCTTGTGTGCTAATAGCTATGCCAATATGTTTCTAGCCCACTGGGAGAATAACATTCTGTTCCTTACTATTGATTTCAAGACACATGCCTTGTTTTACCGACGTTTTGTTGATGATCTGTTCCTATTGTGGAAAGGCTCAATGGACAGTTTATTTACATTTTATGAGATGATGAATAACTTAACTGAATGTTTAAAGTTCACTTTTACCTGGTCACGCACACGTGTTCAGTTTTTGGATTTATATATTGAAAAATTACCAGGGGAGGTTATTAATTCTTGGGTTTATCATAAGACTTGTCATAGGAATGCTTATCTATTTAGATCCAGTATGCATCCCAGTTATATCTTTAAGAATTTGATCAGGGGTCAAGGGATCAGAGCCTCTAGGTTGAATCCTACTACTTTAGGGTTCTTACAAGAGGTTGATGGTCTGAGACGCAAATTGTTGGCACCTGGGTACACTACTTCTGAAATAGATTCACAATGGGCAGATTTAGACCAGTTGAGAGTGACAACAGCAAGCCCCTATTTTGGACCGGCCATTGAAACAAATATTGATAGGGAACGACATCCTGATGCCCTTGAGGTGAAGGTTCCCCTATTTTATACTAGTGATTGTGGAGAGGTTACCAAGTTGTTCGGTCACCATTGGGCTATCTTGCAAGTGGATGAGGATATACATAGGACTGTAGGTGAGAAACCTGTTTTTAGGTTTAGAAACTGTAAGAATTTGAAGAGATTATTGTGTTATGAAAGGAATCAAAGTCTTATGTCCTCTTCTCCTGGTTTTACTCAACCTTGTGGGAGTTGCAGTTTTTGTGGGTTCATTAATACCTCTGCTACTTTTATGCATCCTGATTTGCACAAGGAATTTACGTTTCATGGATCTGCAGACTGTAGGACTGCGCATGTGGTTTATTTAGCAGAATGTCCCCTATGTCACTCGTTTTACGTTGGTAAAACTAATAGAACTCTTCTTGACAGAATGAGAGAACATCTGTATCACATTAGGAAAGGTTCTTTGCATAATGCATTGTCTAAACATGTGTTAGGTTCTGATACGTCTCATACTTTTTGTTTTAGAGTTATTGAGACGATTCCTCTGAGTATCAGGGGAGGTGATGTTTATACACACACAGAGTATAGGGAGGCCCGTTGGATTATTATGCTTCGTGCAGATCGGGGCAAGGGGTAAAATGAAAGGGCATCCATTAAGCCTGCTTTGAGAAAAAATAATGATAGTATAAGTAGGATTATTTAGTTTTTACTTTTGTATATATTTTTATATGTTTATATGTTTTTTCTTGGGACTTGATCTTTGTTAGCACACGTTTGCGTAAAAATTTATATACATATATATGTATATATATATATATATATATATATATATATATATATATATATATATATTATTTTTTATATATATATATTTAGTATTTGCATATATTTCTATATGTATATATTTTTTGTGTTTCTCATGAAGGTATTTCTGCATATTGAGTATATATTTATTTTTGAGTTTAGGCAGGTTTTATATTTATATTTTTATTTATATTTTTTAATTTAATTGCTTAATTGCTAGATTTATACTATTGGCCACATTTGTTTGAATGTATTTAAATAGGCTGTGTTCTCTGTAGTTGTTATCTGGTCTGATGAAGCTGAAACAGTGAAAGCGCTTACCCTTGTCGACTACAATAAAGGAGTTCTGTGTTTTTATACTACTGCCATCCGTTTGGTGTTTTTTCAGTGACTTTTATTTCATCTGTGAAGTTTTTAGCGCATACATTTTGGACTTTGGACACGGCCTGGCTCCATCCGTTGCTTATTGTTTCTTTTGATTAAGATACAACAGATTAAAATTATGATTCAAAGATACAGATACATTATAAATCAGAGACATGATGTGGTACATTGGTTACATAGCATGCGAGTTATATGTTGACATGAGTGTTTCAATGGTTACATAGAATCTGAGTCTTGTTATGGCAGTATGGCAGAAGAAGTACAAATGTTAGGGAGGGGAGAAAAGGGAAAGCAAACTATTTGCAATATTTACATTATGTGTACAAGATAACACTGAAGAATGAGTAATATCCAGGGGGAGCTAAGTTGTTAGAAATAGGAGTAGAATGGAAATACAATTTAGAGTAGAGGGAGAAGAAGACTAGGTGGGGAAAGTGCAATTGCACTTCCAATTAGAGAAAAAAGTAGGAATGGAGTTGGGCTTTGAAGTTGTCAAGGTTTTCTGTGGTTCGTAATGAAGGAGGGGGAGAATTCCATTTTTTGGCTAAGGAAAAGGACAGGAGGTGCTGTCCTGCAGGGCAGTTTGGTTTGTAGACAGTGATTAGGTTTAGGTGAGCAGATCTAAGTGGCCTGTTAGGGGAGTATGGTTGTAGGATGTTGGATAGTGCAGGACATTTAGCAGGTTAAATAATAGCCTATGGGCAGTAGTAAGTTGGAGGTAGTCTAAATGGTTGGGAAGTTCTAGCCAGTTTAGTAAGTGGACGGCACAGCAATGGTGGGAGGAGTGTTTGGCTTTGATGGCGAATTTTGAAATTTTATTATAAAACTTTTCATTTTGGAAGAGATGGAGGCCGATAAGTTATTTAGTAGAGGAGCGCCATACATTAGTGAGGGAAGAAAGTAGGTAGGGGCAAGGGTTTGTCTAGTAGAAGGAGAGAGACAGTGGATGTTTCTGTACAGCAGGCCAAGGTTTTGATGTGTTTTCTTGATGTTTAGTTGAATAGGGGTATCAAATTTTAGGTGTTCATCTATAGTAACCCCAGTTTGGCATAGGGAATAATTTCTATGGTTGAATTGTTATGGCTTCTAATTTGTAAAGATTTTTTATCAAGAGGGGAGGATTTTGAGGGAGGGAAAAGTAGTATTTTGGATTTGTTAGTGTTTAGAGATAGGTGGTTTTGTAGCATCCAGTTCTCAGTGGTGGAGAAGGCAGTTTGAGTGTATGATTGAAGTTCCGGGAGGTTGGTGGCACAGCAAATTAAAGTGGATTCATCTGCATATTGTAAGATTTTAGTATTTGGGATGGCAAAATGGAAATCATTGATAAAGATGTTAAACAGCAATGGGCCAAGAATGGATCCTTGGGGAACTCCAGTAGGGGTGGGAAGGAAGTTTGAGGTGCCTTTCCTCCATTTTGCAGCTTGAGATCTGTCGGATAGGTAACTTGAGAACCAGGATTGGGTATTGTGATAGAGGTTAAGATTATCAAGGTGGCTTAGGAGATGAGTATGGGAGATTGTATTGAAAGCCTGGAGAGATCTAATAGAACTGTAGAAACAATTTTTCCAGAGTCATGGGCATGGTTGACTATATCTAGGCATGAGAGAAGAGCAGTTATAGTGCTATGGTCAGGATGGAAACCCTGTTGGGTTTGAGAGATAAGGTGGTTTTTAGTTAGGAAGGGCATTAGTTGGATGTGAATGCATTTTTCCAATATTTTTGATATTGGAGAGAGGATGGCTATGGGGCGAAAGTTTGAGGTATTATTATTATTTTTACCACCTTTGTGGAGAGGTTGTATAAAGGCAGCATGCCACAGCTTGGGGACATAGGATTCCTATATGGATCTGTTGATTAGGATGCTAATGGGGAGGGCAATTCCATCTGCAGCATTTTTTAAGAAGTTAGATGGAATGTTATTGGGGCATTGGAGCATGGTTTTAGTTTGCTGAGAAGTTTTTTTTATGTAGGAGGTAGAAATTGGTTTAAGTTCAAAAGTAGGGAGAGAGTTGGGTTTAGAGGCTGGGGTAGAGTGACTAACCTGTGTGGGTGGGTTATTTGGGAAGGACTTAGTTAGTTCAGCTATAGAGTTAGTAAAGAAGGAGTTGAATAGAATGGCAATTTCTGGACCAGACTTAGTAGTGTCAGGGCAAAGGTTGTTTCTGGTGCCTAGGTTGAGAAGTGAGTTAATGGAGTTCCAGAATTGTTTGGGGTTTTTGGTGTAGTTGGCTTGGAGTTTCATATAGTGGGGTTGCTTGTCTTTGATTATATGTCTTTTAGTAAGGTTGCAGAGTTGTTTATATTTAAGAAGGGTTTCAGGATGTTTATTGTGCTGAGAACATTTCCAGCATTTATCTCTTTGTTGCATAAGGTTTTTGGTTTCCTTAGTTAACCATGGGGCTGAGTTGGGTTTGACTCTTATAGTTCGCGGTAGAGCTCGGGAATTGAGTACATTTAGGAAAGTTGAGTTAAAGTAATCAACGGCATTGTCTAGATGAAAGGTAGATTTCTCAGTATTTCTAAACAGTGCCATGAATCCCTGAAGATATGTTTGTTTTTACTAACCACTTTTTTACAATGTAAGTCAATATATGCAGCTAGTGGTTCAGTTTTAGACTTCCTAGCTGCCACTATTGGCCTGAAAGGGGGGTTATTCAAATTTTTGTAAATTTTCAGGATTCCAGAGATTGATGGAATGACTGGTGCTTCCACAGTCAGAAATGAATATTCTGTGTGGTCAGTCACATCCTGGGTTAATAGGTCGAATAACACCCAGTCAACCTTGGTGTATGCCCTGTTTATCTCATTCATTGAAACTCTCTCATAAATGTTTTCATCATTCAGGATGTCATACATTTTACTTACATAATCTACATGCCGTTACTGCAACCCCCCCCCCCACCCTTATCGGGTTTCATAATTCTGTAATCCTTTAGTTCACGTAACTGTTTGAGACCATTCTTTCTTCCACTGATAGATTGTCCTCAACAATGTTATTTTTGTTTAACACATTGTGTACACCCTTCTCACACATCTACTAAAAAACATTCAACATAGGGTTAGAGGGTGTATAAATAAACTTTTCCACTTGACCTGAGATGCATTTTCATTAATCTTGTCTATTTTCATTAATGTTGCCTTGTTTGTCTTTAAAAAATAAGGTCAGGTTAAGTATAACTTAAGATTAAGTAGTAATTTCACTATATCCAATGTATAATTGTGAACAAAAGTGAACCCTTTTTTTAACAAACGAAAATTGGCTTTGTTAACTTCAAAATCACACAAATTGTAGATCGAAAAACATCACTACAGAAACTAATAGCAGAAGTACAGTCACTTGCATTGGGGTTAATGTCTGTGTTAATCATTGGTTCCTTTAAGACCATGTTTCCTTGTGGACCACTCAGGTGATTATTGTGCCTATTTAAGTAGATATTTAAATGTAAAGGCCCACTGTGATAGGGTGAAAGCACTTAGTCCTTGTTTTTATGTTATTGTACTTGTATTAAAATCAGTTTTGTGATGGCATTCTGTTGTGGCGTTTATTTTTTTCTTTTTTGACTTCTTTCACGCAGTTCTTCCAACATACAAAAAAAAAACTATTATATTTGTAAAAATGTTTTATAGTAGTAATATTATGTCTTCTTATGACTTTCTGAACTTGGTAAATAAATTAAATTTTAGGTATAGTTTTTTGCATTAAAAACAGCTTATACGAACATATCTTTTCTTAAGCCCAAGCTTTGAAAAAAATGTACACTCCTCAGTATATTTCTTTGCGAAGATACAGCATTTGAGAGCATCAGAAACAAGTTACTATTTTACATATCCCAACAAACATACATATATGTGTATTTCAAGAATAGAATACTGACCATCAAAATGGCCACCATGAGTGTTCTAGTACCTGTAGCTGCCTGTCCTGCATGGTCATTGATTTTTCAGTTGTCTTATGTCATTAAAAGTAAGTTGCTGTGCTCTGCACTACCCTATGTAGGACTGACTCTATTTCAGCTGTTTACCACCCGCTCTGTGGAGGAATAATTTAAGATGCCCAAATTGAAACGTGACCATTTTTGAAGTCATTACCTCTCACATGTAATATTTGATTGTTTTGCCCAATTAATGAAGACTTGTCAGTCAACTAGGCAAGTAGACAACAGAAAATATAACTTTCACTAAAGTTCAGTGGCTTGAAACTTAGTTATACTAGACACAAAGTAAGGCATCTTTCCCATGAATAAGAAGCACCAGAGACTGAAGGTCAAAATAAAAATGGTTCATTGATCTATTCATTTGAATGGATCTAAATGAATGGGTTTCATTGATGGCATTCTTCTTCAGTCCAACTCCTTGTAACAATTTTGTGGACCCATGTCATATACGATTGCTCCATCCTGTCCTATATAGAAATAACGGCTCCAGTCTCCCTAGCTTCACCTTGTGCAACCTGATATCCATCAACTTTATATCCTAGTGGCCTTCTCTGCACCCTCTCACATCAATGTCATATACATCCTTATGGCCTTCTATGAACCCTTTATACCACCTTCATTTTAGTTTACATATACAGTCTCAAAACCTTGGCAGAGATTTCTAAGTGCGTACTCTTCAATGGCTGCTATAGCAAGACAATAGCCTCTCTGTTCCTGGACTTTATGGTAGTCAAGATGCAACTCAGCATTCTGTTGGGTTTAGCAGCTGCTTTTTCAGGTTCATTGTGAAAAATACCAACCCTCCCCAAGGGATTTCCTGTTATGTAGTTTTATCGCAGTTGTCCTTACCTATGTGTATGCTACCAAAGGGTTATCATTTCCCACGTAAAGCACCTTGTACACCTCAGTACTAAATGTCAGCGTCATATGTTGGCTTATGCAGAAAGGTAGCTCAGTTCTCCCTTAAAGCAGTCTGCTCCATCTGCTACTACTAATCTAAATGATGGATGCTAGAAAATATTTAACCAGAATGTAGTAGCTAGTATAGGATCCTTTAAATGAATGATTAGAAATCTGAATTTAAATCAATGCATAGCACTCCTCAGAAAGCAAGACAGTATCTTAGAAATGTTTTTTTCAGTAATGTAGTAAAAGACACATTAGCCAGCACAAAGCAAGCTCCAGTTTCCGGCAGTGGCCACAATATAGTAAGAGTAAACTTTAACCTAAGGTATAATAAAAGTGAGCTAGAAATAATAAGAACCATGCCTGGATAAGATTCAGTCTAGATATATGAGGCATACAGCCCAAATTAGCAGAAATCACAAATAAAATGCTAGCTGACTTAAATTAGCAGACACAGCATCAGATTACATAGACTGTCAGACACTATGGGAAGATCACATTCGAACAAAAAAGAATGGCTACAACTGTTTCACATAAAACAGATACAGAACAGAGAGATTAATCCCAATGCAATGATAAATCTGACAAAAAGAACAATATCTTCAAAAATATATAAACAATAAAAGTGACAGATGAAAAGATTGTGTGAGACCGAGAAAGTAGATAAAAATACATGCATAAATACCAGAGAGGTAAAATCTAGTCACAATATCCATAAAATATTCATAACCATTGTGCCTAGTCACTTAAATAAAGCATACAGTGTTGCTGTCCATGGTTATGACAGCAGAGAGATTGATAAAACTTAATTCTTTCTCTGGTCACACTGCGTGCTTACAGATTCAAGGAAAGCTTACCATGGTTCCATGCACTAAGATGACATGCATACATACATGCCAGTGAGTTTGCCGATTGCAAAGTTTTCATAACAGCCAATATAATTATGTGGTTATACATTTAGTTAAGAAGCTTTAAGCCAAATTGAATGGTCTGGAAATGCATGTAAATAAATGGCACCTGTATCACTTCTTTCTTAATCACATTTAGTGGCAGGTGGTGTCGGAGTGCATTACCTTCATTCGGACAAGCTTTTCCTAGTCAGTATAATGCTGAGTGCCTTCTGTAATGTTCTAGAATTATAGAAGCTAGGTTAGCAACTGCACAGAGACAGATGAGTCATTTTAGCAGCAGCGGTTTCCATGGAGACTTGTTACTTAATGTTTCAGTAACCATAAACATATTGAAAATAAGTGAGTGACTTTCTCAGTTTGCAGAATGCCACATTTTTACCACAGAGCTAATAAATGCTGAAAGCCTGACATTTTACTTCCTATCCAGTACATCATGTTCACACTGTGTCACCATTTATGTTGGTAGCCTGATACAGGGTTAAATGTCATTAGATGCCTATGTACTTTTTTTTCATTACTGCTCTACTTAAATCATTCTTCCAAGTACATGATGACATTACAATCACTGCAGACTTGTCATAGCAAGGACTGACAGCACAACTTCCTGCATACTCCCTTCTCTGCAGGCATGGAAGGGACAAAGATTCAGTATTATTACAGGCTTCTTTACTGGGGCTCCAAAGCTGAGATTATTTCCATATTATACAATGACTGGCCATTAATATTTGAAAACGAGCATGCTGATTGGCCAGCCCAACCAGCGTGCCCATTGTAAATCCTAGAATATACCAATGGAAAAAGGTCTGGTCACCCAGACTTCTTTCTGTTCGTATATTCCATAACTTTTATTTATTTATTTTTTAACAAAAAGTAAAAAAAAAATCTATAGCGCTGACTCTGGACATACCAGAAAGGCAGCATGGAGGAAATACAAAGAAAATCAAGTACGTTATTTAAAATTAAAGACACATACCTGATTTTCTTTGCATTTCCTCCATCCTGTCTCTTTCTCTCTCTCTCCTACCCCTAAAGTAGCCAAAACATTTTTTTAATTAAAAAAAAAAAGAATACAAAAATGGAGCAACAGCGACTTTCTTTTCTCTGTTGCTTCATTTTCAAAGCATTGATGTACTGGGTATGTGTGGGAACACAAGTCCCATATGCATGCGCAGTACATCATAACAAGGCAGCAGGATATCACCAGCTGCAGATGGACAATACGGCACTGTTATACAAAGACATTATTTAAGAAAAGTCGGTATTTTTTTATTAAATAATGTCATTGTATAATAGCAGTAACCAACTCCGTGGTTGTGGTATGTTGAAATTTACCCACGGCTGGCTTTATTTAATCACTCGGGCTTCACCCTCGTGATTAAACCACACCAACCGTGGGTAATTCTTCAATATACCACACCACTTCATTGGTTATTGCTCAAATAGGGTATTGATGGAATCTGGATCCATTTGAGCCTCCATTAGTGGCAGATGCACTGTGTCATAGTGTGTCTGTGTGTGTGGGGGGGGACTTGTTTATTTGTGTTTTTAGAGATTTAAACTAAGTATTTCTTTTTCACATTAAGCTATGTTTGCTTTCTTTAAATTATTTCTAACACTAGGTATGGGTGAAATGGGTTTAAATGTACAGATGCACGGTGCACCCTTGTCAACTGATGAACTGTGTCCTATAAAAATACTATATATATATATATATATATATATATATATATATATATATATATATATATATATATATATATATATATATATATATATATATATATATATAGGTTTCCATATCTGGATGCGAATAAAAACTGACCTATTTTAGACTATGTACTGAAATTTCACCCTTTTGGTGAAAACATATTAATTGGGTTTACTGAACAAATTTATTTCAATAATTCCTTATGTTGAGTTTTAACATATTATATTATTAAGTCTCCCATCATTAAGATGTCCTTGAGATACTGCCATTGCTTCTTCAGATGCATTTACATTTCAGAAATCTAACCATGTAAGGAGAATAGACTAACCCATATCTCTAAAAGCTAACATCATTAACAGTGCTGCTTAGAATCCCCTGTCCAGAATATATCAACACCTTTTCACACTGCAGATGCCTAACTACTGCCCTTCACCACTGAAAAAGTGAGATATTATATTGAGTTGCTTCTCTAATTTGAGAAATATTAATATCTTCTCCAGATGTTGACCTTCTTTAATTTGGTAAGAGGTGGGATGATATATGTTGATAATTTGTATAAAAGTATAAATGCTAAGTGTATATTTTCAGAGGGATTCGGTGAAAATGGATCTAGTTCACAAGAACAACTCAGTTAACAAAACATTTACTCAGTGTCATCTTTTAAAACCAAATAAAGAGCCAATGACTTAAAAACGGAATAAATAACCAGAACAGAACAGTGTAATTATTAATCTGATCAGTGAGTTTTGAATTAACTACTTACTCGAATCTTGATGGTAGATTTGCACTTTAAATTCAGTGGTTTAGTTTACAGCTGCTCAGCACCTACAACTGGATAAGCTCTTAGTTGTTATTAGCTTGCTGGTTTGCAACTCTTGTCTTGCAGTACATATCCTGGGCCATGCTGAATAGCCTTTTTATACATTTGCAGGTTTAATGGGTTTATTTTCTGATATGCAGTTAGTGTACTTCGAAAGCAACATGTTGATTAAGTCTATTTTTTGAGCTAATCTGATTTACTTTTTGACTGTTGACATGATTGTACAAGATAAGATGAAACTTTAGCGTCTAATTTAGAGCAGTGAGTTTAACATATATATATATATATATATATATATATATACAGAGAGAGAGAGAGAGAGAGTCTGTCTTTTCTGTTACACCTTCTAATATATGTCTCATTGCTTTATTTATTTTTAAAATTCTGATGAGTGGCCTAAGAAAGAAAAAAATATCTTCTGACAGTAAATCCTGTTAATTACCTGTTTGCTTGTCACTTGATAAGAATTTGCTCATGAGGTCACACTGAGGTACACTTGAGTTAAGAAAGGTCTACTATCTAGGTGTTTAAAAAAGATATATAGCTAGTCAAATAAATAAATACATAAGACATAACTAAATAAAAGGAGGGCAGTAAAATAAAAGGGATCCAGGAATGAAATGATATGGATAGTTTGGCATGAAGAGTGTACTAGAAATGGGTGATGTGTGTAATATTTTCCATCACAGTCTTTGGGGTGGATGGCTATGTAATATCTATTGGAGAATTATGGATGATACTTTTTCAAATGCCAAAGTGGGGCATTTTTATAGAAATACAAGATTTTGCAGAGCAAGCAATACCAATAACCAATGCAATGGACTGGGTTTCACTTTTTTGTTAAAGTAAAAGATCACGTTTGTAGAATTTTTTTTTTTATTTTGATTCATATGATTTTAAGGTGATTCAGATACAGAATCAGTCTTTCATTCATAAGTTATTGGAAACACTGGAACTTTTTTTTGTCCTACAAATTCAGGACATTTGTCATTTTTCATGCTTTTTCCACAGGTGCCAAAATAGGGCCTGTCCTGCATAAAGAGAGACAGGTGGAAAGCCTAAGGAGAATGGAGAAACGTCATGTGGAAGTATCAGAGGAGGAGATGGTTGTGTACCAGCTAGTAATGTGAGAAAGGATAAAGTAGGACTGAAGAGGAGGCAACTGAAGGTCAGTAGACAGGACTGGACAAGAAAAAGTTAAGGGAGAGAATGGCAGAAGACATTTCCAGAGGTTGTCAGAAAAGTACAGGCAAGTGGTGTGGCACAGAGTAAGATAAAGTAAAAAACGGATGATAAAAGTCTGAGTTGCAAGTTTTTATGGTAGATCAACTTTATCTCATTTTCCACAAAGATAGGATTTCTTTGAGAATGAATCCTTTGTTTATGTCTAAAGCAGTATCCAAATTTAATTTGAACCAAGCTATTCATCTTACTATCTTCTTTCCTGAACTAAAAAATGAGGGAGAAAGGATTTTTCATAATATGAATGCCCATAGACAAGTCAGATACTATTCTGACAGAATTCAAAAAAAGGTACTGATTTCTTATGAAATTACCAAAAAACAGACAACCGGTGTCAAAGCAGACAGTTTCCAAATGGTTGTCTTTAAGGCCCTTAACAAAGGGTGTGCAACCTTACTGTGTAATATTAATATTAATACAAATGGTAGTATGACCAAGAGCAAGGCTGTTTCGAGTGGGCCACACAGTGTCTGTCACCAAATAAATACGCAAGTACTCTCAAAACTTAAATATCTCTACAAAGATCAGCGACAATGACAGGTTTAAATATATTTAATAATAAATAAAAGAACAAGACAATACTAAATATATATTCACAGTAACATCAGAGTTTAAAATTATAGGAAATATTTAAATCAACATTGGAGGACAAGCTCAGACAAATAAAGAAAAATAATATCTAAACTAAGCTTCACTATATTCCTGATTGAATCTAGGAGAATTATACTGTTCCCTAATAACTTACTAGAGCAAGATAGATGATGTAGTCAATGGTTCTTCTTGTTGTTGTCAGGTTCAAGACAGAATACAGAATGCTCTGTCTCACTCTAAGAGACTTCTCAAAATAATATATAAAATATTACTGCTGGGATAGCTTGCAAAATGATATAACTTCTTGTCAACTTACTTCTAGTTCCCAGGCAAAAACCCATTGCTGACAGCAGGCAGCATTTAGCACCGATCCTTAAAAATACACACACAATGGCTTTTGTTTATTTCTGTTGAGCTACTGGAGATTGTAAAACCACTAAAAACTTCCACTCTTCCTGAGTGGCAATTAATTCATCCCAAAGACAATACAGAAAGCTTCCTAGTACAGACTTTGTGTCTCTGGCTGCATTGAAACCTGTAAGATAGCATCTTTATGGCCCAGCCTATAAAGTGATTTAATTTAAGATATTTTTCTAAAGTTTGCTGGACTGAAGTTAACCCTCCAGTTTTCTCTGTTAAAACATATATATTTAAACAGTTACAATAGTGAATGTACATTTCTGTTCTCTGCAGTAGGCATACTGTGGTTACATTTCAAACACAGCACTTTACAAATACCTTTTCAGCACACACATCTGTACAAAGCAGTTTGATATACACGTGACATACAGTTCTAACACATTTGTAACACAAGCATCTTGTATAAATCATTTCAGTAATCACCAATGACATATAATTATTTACAAAATTCCAGGTAGCTTTGCTGACAGTGCCTCCTTTCATCACAGAGCATTATGCTTTTCTCCTTCCGGACAAAAAGGTTGTGATGAAGTCTTCACTCTGGCTACTGACTTCTTCCTCAGGGCTGACAAATCATCAGTCAGAGTAAATGTGTGGGATGGAACCAGAGCTTTGTGAATCTGGCTGATTGTTGTATCCTGGGCAGGCTACAACCAATACAGCCAGAAAAGCTACTGCAGTAATTTGAACAACTACTGTTATGGATAAGTGCAACTTATATAACTGTACTTTTTTTTCTGTTTTAACTAATTGCTGCTGATTTGCAGTAAGTTGGGATTTGGACAGATTGGCCTATTGCTTCATTGACAACACTGGTCCTTTTGACAAGATAAACACAATGAGCTAGTGCTTGATGAGTTTGACACTGAAATAGTAGACCAGATCCTCTTTTTTTTCTTTTGTGTTGCTTCATATAAAGACATGCATTCGATTACACTGCTCATTTACAGAAACCAAAAAAGTATGTATGTACATTAACTTGTCATCTCCTTTCATGCACAAATGCTCACACAACCACACATCAGACACACACACACACACACACACACACACACACACACACACACACACACACACACACACACACACTGCACTGTTTCATGTGTGCATGCATGCACATACACACACATATATACAGATATACATACACATATACAATTGCCCACACACACATAGGCTAGTTTGCCTTCTAAGCATATATATATATATATATATATATATATATATATATATACATTAATAAGACATAATTTATTAATCACCTGATCAAAATGATGGTCAGCCTATAATAAAACTGCAGAAATATTTTGAGTTGCAGACACTTTTCCCATCACTTTTGCATTGAGAGTAGTCTGTACTGTACTGCACTACTAATGCCACTGGAGGACCTCCCTGAACACCACCCCCAGACCTTTATACTCCTTTAGTTGAAACAAATTTAACACTGTAGAAGACTCTACTTTAACACAGTAAAACTTTACCAGTGAAAGTGTTTCTCTCAGCCACAATATTCTGCTGACACTTTCCCAACAATGAAATTAAAAGCTGTGACTCATCTCAAGCAGTCAAATTAACAAAAATGTATCTGTTTATCCCTATACATTCTACCTCATAGATTATTTTTGGTGGAAAACTGTGTGAGTGAGGAGCAACTACATTCTCTTGATTTACCTGATTGCCCCTCCATCAGCTCTGTTGGTCGCAAACTAGAATAGCTGTTGTGGTGCCATTATTTAATTCACTTTCCCACTACCTAACCCCCAGTCAACACAATCAATCTTCTTCACTCTACAGTAATATAAACTGCAGTTTTGTATAATTTTTATTCTTACATTCTACATCAGCCTAGTCCTTATTATTGCATTTGCTCTCTAAATATATATATCTCAAACAAAGTAAAAGAAACCCACTCGCCTCTCATACTCTACCCTACCCCCCCATTCCCTCGCCCCCTCACACTTCATTTATCCTTAAGCAGCCACTCCCTCTTGTGCCCATCAACTATTGACAACCCCTCTAAATACATTTCCTATTAGGCCTTTACCTCCTCCTTCCACACTAGTTCCTCCCAGCTCTACCTAATAATTACCCAATCCCTTTCTCTTTGCATATTTTATTAGCCCCTCTTCTTCCAGCTATAGTTTTAACCCTACACTTCCCACACCACTAACATACTTGTCACCCCACTCATATCAATTTCATCATGTCCTGTAATCCAAATAAAATGATATTCCAAGCTCTTATAATACTCTTTCTTCTCATCCCTACTCTGCTCACAAACTACCATATCACACAGTACACATTTATTTATTTATTGCATTTATTTACCGGGATAAGTCCAATGGGCCTAAAAGAGCCCATTTTCAGTGGAGGCCCGGGGAGAAAAGCTCCAACGAGATACAGAAAAAATGTAAACATTAATTAGTACAGAAGCAGAACCAGTGTTACAGATAGTAAATATAGTAACATATACAGAATATATACATAAAAGCAGGAGTCTAGTTTGTTTGATTACAGCAATATATACAGAAAATATGCATTAAAGCAGAATTCAATGACTTCAATCAGAGTGGTATAAACAGAGATCAGTATTATTGTACCAGTATCAAGCGAAGATAAAAATAAATATGGGGAAAATATCATCAGTCACTAGTAGCAAAAAACATAGGAGTTTAGTAATCATATAAGGAGAGTGAAGAGGTTAGGTTATAGAGCAGGAACATAGCACAGGAGGAGTTGAGATGATTTTTCAGCATTTGTTTGAAGGTGGTGGTGCTGCCTCTGTTTCTTATAGAAGGCGGAAGTGAGTTCCATAGTTTGGCGATGGTGAAGGCATAGAGGACTTGGCCAGCAGGTAAAGTGGGCTTATCTACTTTTAGAAGTAGATGATTTTCAGTTCTTAAATGCCTGCTAGAATGGTATTTGGCAGGTAGAGTTGAGAGAGCAGGACAGTCTGTGGGTCTGTAGATTATTTTGTGCACAGTAGTTAGTTGGGTGAATGAGAGATGGTGGGGGAGTTCCAGCCACCCTAATTGTTTCAGTGACTTACAGTGGTGGGATGAGAATGTGGCCTTGGTGGCAAATTTTGCTATTCTGTTGAAACACATAGCAAGTTTGGATTTTGTAGAATTTCGGATATTAGTGAGGAGAGGGGCACCATAAAGGAGAGAGGGTAATAAAAAGGTAGTTGCAAGGGTTTGTCTAGTAGAGAGGCTAAGAAAGTGTTGGTGCCTGTAGAGCATACCAAGCTTTTGGTGTGTTTTTTTGATATTATTGTTTATGTGTAGGTCAAAGTTAAGGTTTTCATCTATAATAATGCCTAGTAATTTAGTGTGTGTGACAACTTCTATAGTGGTATTGTCTTGTGCTTGTATAGTGAAGATTTTTTTTTATCAAATGGAGTGGTTTTCCTAGGAGTAAAAAATTACTAGTTTATTTTCTTTTTTTGGATTTAGGGCAAGATGATTGTGAAGCATCCAAGATTTAGTAGATGTGAGGGCATTCTGGGTAATTTGCTGGAGTTCAGAGCTGGAATTTGCAGTGCATATTATTGTAGAGTCATCAGCATACTGGATTACTGAGCATTGTGGGAGAGTGGTGTGAAAGTTGTTAATAAAGATGCTAAATAAGAGAGGACCAAGTATGGAGCCTTGGGGTACCCCTGTGGACGTATCGAGGAAGGGAGAGTAAGACTGTTGTCATTTGGTGGATTGCTGCCTATTGGAGAGATAGCTGTTGTACCATTGTAAGGAAGGGGGAGAAATGTGGAGGGTGGATAGGTTAGAGAGTAGGATAGTGTGGGAAATGGTATCAAAAGCTTTGGAGAGGTCAAGGAAAAGTGAAGCAATTATTTTACCAGAATCCCATGCCTGGTTAACTGTATCAAGGAAGGATAGGAGGGCGGTAGTGGTGCTGTGTCCTTGTCTGAAACCATGCTGAGTTGGTGATAAAATTTGATTTTCATGCAGGTGGTTGAGGAGTTGGGCATGGATGCATTTTTCCAGTATTTTAGAGAGGGGTGAGAGAATTGCTATGGGTCGAAAGTTTGTGGTGTCTGTGTTGGTGCCACCTTTGTGTAAGGGAAAAATAAATGCTTTTTTCCAGATGTCTGGGACAAGGGATTCTTTAATTGATCTGTTAATGAGTATGCTGATGGGATAAGCTATAGAGTTTGCTGCTAGCTGCAGGAAGTGTGGGGGTAGATTGTCAGGGGCCAGAGTACAGGGTTTTAGCTTAAGTAAAAGTTTTTTTATTCTGCTGGTGGGTATGGGGGAGAATTTTAGGTTAGGGTTAAGGTTAGGCTTGTTTTCTGAGATGATATGGTCATCAGCTGTCTTGGTGGTGGTGCTGTTAACTATAGGAAAGGTGGCGGTTACATTAGTTATGGTGTCAATGAAGTAGGAATTGAAGAGGGTGGCAAGTTCAGTGGGGGGGGTTGTGGGTCAGGGGATGCGTTGCTTTGAGAGCCTGGGTGTAATAGTTGGCTGATGGAAGACCAGAATTTTTGGGGATTATTTTTATGTTGGCTTTGTAGGTGGAAGTAGTGGTCTTTTTTATCAGTGGTTATTAAACGTTTTGCCTGGTTACGGAGTTGCTTGTAATATAGTAGAGTTGAGGGGGTCTTTGTTTTTCTGCCATAATTTCCAGATTTTATCCCTTGTGGACATTACTTCTTTGGTGGATTTTGAGAGCCAGCATCCATGGTTATGTTTATTCATTTTTGGCGGGTGGGTGCTTGCCTATTTAGGATGTCTAGAAATGTTGAGTTAAAGAATTCAATAGCCTCATTAAGTGGTAGGGATTTGAAAGATTTCCGGTTTACTTTAGCTAAGGTTTCATTAAATATGGATGATTGGAACTTAGTAAAATTTCTGGTAGATTTGTATTGGTGTTGGCCTGTGGTTGGAGTAGTTTTGCGTATGATATATGCTGGGTGGTGGTCACTAATGGTATTAGGTAGTATGCCTGCACTGATGACATTGAAAGGGTGGGACACTAATATCCAGTCTATTGTGGAGCCCCAGTTGTAATTTTTGTGAAGTCTAGTGATGTCTTCAATTAGTTGGGAGAAGTTGTAAAGATTTATGTTTTTTGAGGGGTTGTTGTGGCCTATATCTAGCCAATCGATATTTACATCACCTGGAATGATGGTTTCATTATCTATATTATGGGAAGTTCAGGCAAGTATATTTTCTAATATTGGTATGTTGTTTCCTGCGGGAATATATAGAGCAATTATGCAAATGTTTTTATGGTTGTTAAGTTTTAATATAGAGATTAGTATTTTGGCTGGGGAGAAGATGGGTGTTGGTTTTGAGTAGGGGATTAATGTGTAATTGCTAGGGAAAAGTATTGCTACTCCTCCTCCTCTCTTGCTGGGTCGATCGACTCTCAGGCATGAGTAGCTTGGGGGGAGAAATTCAGTGTCTTTTATATATGATTTCAACCAGGTTTCAGTAGCTGCTATAATATCTGGGTTGTACTTAGAAATCCAGGCATGGAGTTTCAGGTATCTTGTTTCTAAGGCTTTGGAGATTTATGGTTGATAGCATAAGAGACTTGCTAGGTTTGCTGGAGCTGAGGGGGGCTGGGCCTGCGTTGGGTTGTACATCACCACACTGGGAAATAGTGCTTTGTCAAATTGTGTAGGTTATACTTCTCAGTTTTTTCCTAAAAATGGTGTAGTTGCTGCTGGTGGTATGATAAGGGGAGTGTCTTTGGAGAGGTAGAATTTTCACTTTGCATAGTGCAGAGGTATTAGCTGTAACTTGATAATTGTGGATTATGGGTGCTGGTTGTACAGGTATGTGCAGGAGGTATGTTTATCATTGCACACAAAATGTACAACTACTGATATTGCCTTTCTCACCCAGTCTTACTTTGATAACAGTCCACAACTATATCACACTAAGTTTCCATCACTTCCTAACATCTTATTATCTTCCCACATAATCCCAACATCTGAAACTACTCCACTATTACCAAACTGCTAAAATACACAAATCATTCAAAGGCATCTTCACTCCCCCTTTAGACTCATTACTATGCAATGGGGACATCCACCCAAACCCAGGGCCTACCATCTCCATACCAATCAACACCTCACACAAACATTCAACCTAAATAAATACCCTAAAACTCTATCATCTAAATTCCCAGAGCACATGTAATAAAATCTCCTGAAAACAACAGATTGAGTCAAACAAATCTGACATTCTAGCCATAACTCAGACGTGGTTATAACGCACTATAGTCTCTGAAGAGATTTTGCCTTTTGGTTAGAGAGAATGATGCCTTGACTGTACAAGCCAAAAAGGGGGTGCCATTGCACTACTCTATCAAAAAAAAAAAAAAAAAAAAACACCAGCTTTCTCTTACTATAAATCACCTCCATATTTCACTAAAGCAGAAATTCTGATTTCCCTGCTAAAGATTCACTTAGGAACAGAAATTTTGTAGTCTGCCCAGTATTCCTCAAAAGCCCATGACATTGTCTCACACCACTTTCTTCTACACAGAATCTCCAAAGTAGGCTTATCAGTCAAAGCCATCCTGTGCTACAAATATCTCTTTCACCATAGAGCTCAGGATATAAAATGGCTACAAGCCTCCTCCACATTCCTCCCCAGTCTGTGACCCTGAAAGATCCATACTCATAGGTTCATATGTTCATAGATATGTACTAGGCTGATGGCCCTTAATTGTGGTAATGAGGTTGAGGTCTCTGGAGCGTGTGGTGTGGAGGGATTGGGATTTCTTTAGCTGTAGCATTTCTAACAGAACTGGGTCAGACATAGCTTTGTAAGTCAAGCAGAGATCGCCTCTTAGTAGATGATATGAGACAGAGAATAGCTGGAGTTTTTCTAGTCTGTCCATATAGGACATGTGTTCATAGGTTCATAGGTTCATAGATTAGTACGAGGCTAACTGCCCTTGCGAGCCATTTTAAGCCTAGCCAATTATCCCTTGTGAGACTCAAACCCTGCACTTTGCTTTTGTAAGGCAAACACCTTATCCATTAGGCCACCTTGCTTAAGGCTTAGGATCCTCTTTGTGAGGTACTTTTGTGGTCTTTCCAGCTCTTGCATGTGTCTAGTGAGGTACATGCCAAATGGGACATTATACTCGATGACTGGCCTAATGAGGGTAGAGTAGAGAGAGATGATGACCTCTTTCTTTCTGGATGCAAAACCCTTGGTAATGAGATGTATCACATAGAAGGACTTTCTGACCACAGTGGCAATGTGGTGGTCGAAGGAGAGGTTGCTGTCAACCTGTGTCCCCAGATCTTTTGTAACACCTTCAGTGTTTAGTGGGCTCCCATCAATGTGGTAATTAGTGTGAACTGAGTTCTTCCCAAAGGGGATGATGACGCATTTTTTGGCATTAAGCTTAAGGCCATGGTTTTGACACCAGTCATTGGTCTCAGTGACGCCTTTCTGTAGGATGTCTCCATCACATGAGGAGTTAATAATGGCTCCCAGTTTGCAGTCGTCTGTGAACTTGGTCAGCCAGAGTCCCTCTGTGGTTGGCCTGGACTTCTGAGAAGTAGATGCCAAACAGGAGACAACCCAGGGCAGATCCCTGTGGGACTGCACTCGTGACTGGTTGTCAATCTGACTTGGAGCCCGTGACTTTCACACTGTGGGTTCTATCTGTGTGCCAATTTGCAACCCACCTGGTGATATAGGGGTTGATGCCTAGTTTGGTGAGTTTATCAATAATTCCTGAGTGGAGAATGGTATCAAGACCCTGCCCAGATCGAGGTAAGGCTGTATGAACTGTCTTGCCCTCATCCTAATGGTTAAGGTGTTTGCCTCACAAACACAAAGTGCAGGGCTTGAGTCTCACAAGGGATAACTGGCTAGGCTTAAAATGGCTCGCAAGGGCAGTTAATAATGAAAATGTTAATTGAATAATTGGGGGTGGGTATTTTAATGGCTGGGTTTGGGTGGGACATTGTTCTGAGGAAGTCTCTGTAGTGAAGAAGAAAGCGCTAAACTGCAATAAAGTGTGGTGATTTTATTGGAAGTGTTCGACTCTTACTGGCTTGTTTTTCTGTGGTTTCTAGTCATTTTTCTGGAGTTAATAATAGCTCCCAACTTGCAATCGTCTGCGAACTTTGTCAGCCAGAGTCCCTTCATGTTGGCCTGGACTTCAGAGAAGTAGATACCAAACAGGAGAGGACCCAGGACTGAACCCTGTGGGACTCTACTCATGACTGTTCGGCAGTCTGACTTGGAGTCAGCTACTTTCACTCTGTGGGTTCTATTTATGAGCCAGTTTGCAACCCACCTAGTGATATAAAGGTTGATGCCTAGCTTGGTGAGTTTTTTTATGATTCCTGAGTGGGGATTGGTATCAAAGACCTTGGCTAGATCAAGGTAGGCTGTATGAACCACCTTGCCTTCATCCACAGCTCTGGTAACTGACTCAAAGAAGTCGACCAGGTTGAGCAGGCATGGTCTACCCTTCACAAAACCAAACTGTGTGGGATCCAGTTTGAAGATTCCCTATATCTTTGTTTATTAGTTGGGAGGGTGGCCTAATGGTTAAGGTGTTTGCCTTATAAACACAAGGTGCAGGGTTTGAGTCTCACAAGGGATAATTGGCTAGGCTTAAAATGGCTCAACAGGGCAGTTAGCTTAGTACTAACCTATGAACCTATTAGGTCCATGATGATGCTTTCCATAGCTTTGCATATCAGACTCATCAGGCTAATGGGGAAATAGTTCCCAGGGTCTGTAGTCACTCCTCCTTTGTGGAGAGGGATGACTGTAGCAGTGCGCCATTCAGTAGGGACAAAGCCTGAGGTGAGGCTGTGATTGAACAGGGCACATAGGTGAGGTGCCAGTTCACTCTGTAGTTCATGTAGAACACAGCCAGAGATATTGTAAGGTCCCATAGAAGCTGTATTCCTGGCCTTGGACAGTGCTGTTATAACTTGTGCAGCAGTAATACTAGGTGCCTGACAATCTATTGGTATTGTGATTGGTCCTTTGGTGGATGAGAGAGGGGTAAAGTTGGCACTGAATCTGTTGGCCAGCATATTGGCAATATCTGTTGGCTCGGTATAGAAGGTGACATTGTGCAGTAGCTCAGAGCAAATCTGGGTATTGCCATGGAGATTCTTTACATAACTATAGAAGGCCTTGTGGTTGTCTTAACTATCTGCTGCAATTCTGTTTTCATAGCTAGCTTTAGAGGATTTGATGAGGGATCTCAACTTTTTGTTGAGGCTGATAAGGGAGTTTTTCCAGTCTTGGGACTTCATCTTATTCTGCATCAATTTTCTCCTTCTGTTGTAGAGTTTGTATATGGCAGGAGACCACCAGATTGGCTTCCTTTTTTTTGGAGGAGAACGTCTTGGGTCTATTGGGTATGGCGAGATCCATGCATTTGTGTACGTGTTCGTACAGTGCATTGTTGTATGATTCAGTGGTTATACAACTATTCTCCAATTGCTTGGGTGCCATGAAGTTAGCTACCTCTGTTTTTAGGAGCCCAAAGTTAGCTTTGCAGAAGTTTTTCATGGTGGTTACCTTTGGGGGGAGTGTGGATTTCCCAGGTGATTAGTTTGTGTTCAGATCTAACCAGGGAGGAGTTGATTATTGGTGTAGAGCAACGGTCGCCCATGTTAGTAAAGACCAGGACAAGGATGTTGCTACCTCTAATGGGGGTAAGAACGAGCTGTTCCAGGGCATTGAAATTAATGAATTCCAGGAAACATTGGGCAAGTGTATTGATATATGAGTAGTTTTCCCAGTTAATGGAGGGGTAGTTGAAGTTGCCAGTATGAGAGTGTTAGGTTGGACCCTAATATTCTCCAGGGTGCTTAGAAATGTGGAGTGTGAGTCTT
The DNA here is from genome assembly GCF_019279795.1 of Protopterus annectens. Classification (NCBI taxonomy): domain Eukaryota; kingdom Metazoa; phylum Chordata; order Ceratodontiformes; family Protopteridae; genus Protopterus; species Protopterus annectens. The sequence goes on along the minus strand of NC_056745.1, from coordinate 650,373,749 downwards.
GGGACATAGTTGGGGACCTATAGCAGGCTACGACCCAAATCGATGTCTTACCCAATGTTAGCTGCATCTGAAGTATCTCTGATGCATTATGCTGGGCTACCAGTCTGGAGGTGTGCACATCCTTTATGAATATGGAAACACCACTGCCTTTGGAGCTTCGGTCCAAGTTCTGGGGTCGAAAGGTGTGGAATGAGTTATAGCCTAGTAGTGCAGGGGTGCTTTCTGCTGCCTTGAACCAGGTCTCTTTTACAACACAAATATCAATGTTCTCCATTTTAAGGAGTGCTTTGAGTGAGTGCATTTCGAGATTTAAACTGCTAGCATTGAGCAGCATGACCCTCAGATTGCATTTGTTTGTAGCTGTTACAGTGGTAATTTGGTGTTTGAAACACTGCCTAAAAAAGGCACTATAGGGGTGACAAGAGCCTTGGCCAGTATCCGGAAGACCATGGGTGACAAATGCAGGCCATCTCTGCCAAAGCGTCGATGTCTGTCAATCATGTCATTGCAGGCAGACAGATACTGGATCCCCTTAGAATGACACCAGAAACTTAGGCAATTGTTGAACTCAATCATTTTATGCTTGTACTGTGGTATCATTCTGGGTGATGGTAGGAGGCTGCTCAGGGCTAGGGTCATACCCACCTGGGCTACATACCTGAGAACTCCTCCATGTCTCTTTTCATGTAGTCCAGGGAGGTACATCTCAGGTCATTCACACCCACGTGTACAATGACAGAGTCATATTTCTACCTGTTGTTTCTGTGTTTTAAAGGAAGCCACTCATAAGGTGTACAAAAACAAATGGAAATGTTTTTTTTTCCATATGGACATTCAGTCAAGTTACTGACCCCTTTTCCTCTTCTGTTCCAGACATTTTGCAATTTCTATTAAAACTGTGTGACCAAGGATCAAGTTATTCTACAACAATGCAATTAACTTCTATTTCAATGACCACTGCATTTTTCCCACATGTGCAAGGCCTTTCTACTTCACCCTCATATTAAATTTCCTATTCCACCTTGGCAGGTCAATTTTGCATTAGAAGCCATGACTAGAGTCCCATTTGAGCCAACGTAATCTCAGCAGCTAAAATATCTTGGAAAAGTGTTTTTTCAGGTATCAATAACATTAACCAGAAGGATTTCAGAATTAGAAGCCTTGCTACCTACTCTTCATATTTAATTTTTCACAAAGATAGAGTTTTTCACAGGATTAATCCCTTTTTTGTCACCAAGGTTGCCAAAGAAGATCATTTAAACCAGCCCATGCATATTCCTGCTTCCTTCCCCATCCATTATAACTGGAGAAAGCATATTGTTCATACCTTAGCCATTCAAAGAACATTCAAATTTTACCTTTACAGAAGTTTTAGGAAGAATAAACATTTGTTTATTACCTTCATTTCAAACACACAACAAAGATTTCTAAATTAACTCTTTCCAGATGTCTAGCTAATTGTATTTCATTTGTATATTCTTCAACAAGTAAGCCAAAGTCACATTCCACAAGATCATTTACAACATCCACAGCCTTTTTCAGGAATTTTTTTGTGGATGAAATCTGTGGTGAAGCAGCTTGGTCTGAGTTACACCTTTGCCACACACAAGCAGTCGGATATATTATCCAGATGCAGGGTCTTCTTTGGAGAAATTGTCCTGAAGCATATCCTGTCATGTTGCTACCCAGGCGTTTACATAGCCTTGATTTATGCTGTATCCTTTCATCCAAGTTCCTTCAGTAGGACATCCCTCCCTCCATCTCCCTTCCAATGTCATTATACTGAGGGCCCGGAAGACTTCCAAAAGCTGTGCTGCCCATTCCTCTCACACTCTTGTAGCAGTCATGGCCTTCTATTCATACTTCCCAACCGCTTAGAGCAAGAAATCTGGACAAAGCCACAAATAATGGTGGTGCAAAGGCCCAAAAATAGAGACACGCTTAAAATATTGCTCTTTCAAACTTAGAAAGTTGATAGAATAACAGGTTTTACATTATCATGAATTTTTTGAAGGGTATGAAGTCTAAAACTCAAATGCCTACCATTATTTTCTGACTTCAGTCCTCAATGATTTGCTGGTGATTTACCAGAAAAATGCAATTTTATGAGAAGCAGACCACACATATGAGGCAAAAATCTGGATATTCTCAAAAATCTAGACAGTTGAGAGGTATGCTTCTATTGTTAGTCTGCAAACTTGATCTGAAACATGTTAGACCCAGGGTATCATGGGACAAAAAATATCTTAAAGGAGTTCAAGGCTGGGAGCACTAGCACGGCTAGACTGGATCCAGTAAGTAGCTTAATATTCATCAGTTGTATCAGACAAACTAAGATGAAAGGATGCAGTGTTATGGTAAGTACAATTCCATGTTCTAGTAGATCTTAGAACACAGTACCATTGAGGTGGAATACTGCATGATTTAACTCTTAAGGCTTGTCTCCATCTGAGCTATTCACATTTTACATTACTGAAACTGTTGTATGTCTATTCTCTCTCCAAGCTGTGTATACTTTGTTGTTTCAGTATAACTATATTTATCTTCACCAGATAATATTAAGATGGCACTATTTGGTGTAATCTATGTTGCTTAGTACTGTTAGTAATTTTCTAACCAAGTGTGTAATAAATGTGTATATCTTTAAGAAACTGACATTTCTATCTTGTTAAGAGTTCAGAATGCATATCATGTGGTGTAGATTCTGTAACTATTGCTCAGTCTTAATTAGATTCATAGATTCATAGACTGTTATTAAGATAACAGCCTGGGGTGGGCTTTCTAATCCTAAGTTCTAAGTTTTCCTGAAAGAATAATGATGTCCTATATCCAAACAGGACATTGAGGGCCAGGCATTTAATAAGCTACCTCTGTCAATAAGGGACATGGGTGTCAGGCCAAGTGTACATTTGTCTATTTCCCATCTACTTGTCTAGGTTGTGCTTAACTGGGTAATATATGCTTATGAAACCAGCTGCATGCATCAAGTAAATTTCTTTGCAATTTTGCCATCCTGATATAACTAAATGTTATAGAGTGTCAAAAGAACTGAAAATATGTTGTTTCAGGAAAATTGTTTTATTTCAGCCACCTGATAATTACCTCTACAAGACAATTTGCCTACAAATGGAAACTGTAGATCTAGAAATTATTTTCTTGATCATGTCCAAAAAGTTTGAGAAACTTGAAAAGGCACTTTGTGCTACATTTATGCATATTTCATGGGAAAACAGGATTGAAAATAATGAAACTTTATAATATTTTTGAGTTTTCTGTGGAAGAAATCCTAATCCTTCTGCTTAGCACGTCACTGGAATTCTCTCCCACCTGTTATCCTTACCACTAACAGTCTCTCTCTCTTTAAAACTCTACTTCACTCGCATCTAGTCTCACAATGGGAATGCTCTTGGTCTCATCCTACATAACATCTTACTATAATATTCTCACTATCTAACATATCTACTAATAGCTATCTTCCTACATGACATCCTAATACCCAAACATATCTTCTAACAACCTCCTTCAGCAAATAATCTCCAGAAGGAATTTGCATTCTTATTTTTTCTACCTTAATTTGATTACATTGGAAAGTATCACAGGCTAATTTATTGTAACTGTTATTACCATGTATTCGCTTTCTAATGTCTGATAACTGTTTTGTAAAATTTGTAAAAGTTATTATCATGTAATCTTCTAATTCTGAAACTTTTTATACTTGTAATGTAATGGAGCTTTTCTCCCAAGGACTCCATTGAAAATGGGTTCCTTGTGGCCCAATGGACTATCCTGCAAATAAATAAAAATAAATAAAAGAAAAAAGTAGTACTGTTGTGGAGTCAGAAGTCTCAGATTCACCCTATTCTGAGACAAAATCTGCTTCTTGTTCTTAATTTCTTAATGAATGCAAAATATCCCACAGAATCTAATGATACTTCATTATTAATTTAAATAATGAACAAAAAGACACTGAGTTTGGTGAGTTATATAATTCATTAGTGTACGACAGGGTTGTATGTTATCCAAAATAATCAGACAAGAGTCAGGTAGTAGAAAGTATCAGACTTAACAAAAACTAACTTACTGATGTGTACAGAGCAAATATCATTTAACTCATTGCAATTAAGACAGTTCACTGAATAATTTGTGGTATGTACAGTGGCTTGCAAAATGGATAAGTTAAAACAAAATTAAAAAAAGGATTAAACTTGAGCAGATCAGTCTTGGGGAAATTTAAGAAAGAAGGAAAACATGAAAGAAAGGAAGCAGGTGAAGCTAGGATAATAATAAAAAGACATGTCCTATGATTAAGCAAATTTGTAGAAGGTACAGAAATCAAAATAATTTCTCTAAGTTGTGCAAAATATGCTAAATTATTTTATAGTCAAGAAAATTGCACAGACTTATGGTAAGGATTTGTTTGCAAGTACAGTGTGTTCTGGTGTGTGTTGTGTGGGTTGTATACAAGATAGAAGTACAAAGAAGCTTTGATCAGAAACTGAGTTAGAAATCTGGGGAAAAATCTCATAATAATCAAAATATGAAATTTAAAATACTCACGAGATTTAGTGGAATGCAATATCTGCTCAAATGTTCTAAGCCAAAGTTAAGAAAGTTGCTTATGTTTTCTGTTGTCATGTAAAAGTAAAAAGTAATTATGTGTGAAAATTAGTAAAAGAAAATCAAACGTTAGTTTCAGATAGCTAATAATGTGAATGCGTCTTTTAATCTGGGTTGTCTGACGTCAAATTCTTGATATGGTGAAAAGAACTCCTAGTGTGATTGCAGAGTTAAGTATCAGTAAAAGCACCTTGGCAACAGCTTTGCATGAAAAAACAGCAGCTTTGTACATTAAAATCACCAAAAATAAATTATTTATTGAGTGCTTTCATCTCATGAAAGAGACTTCATGAGAATAACAATAATTAATTAATTGCTTTAATTTATAATCAGACAAGAAAGTGCTATTGGTTCTTAAAATTTACATGATTTCCTGTTAGCTCTAGTCCAAAATTAACCAATTAAAGTAAAATAAATTATCTCAATAGAATTACTAAATTATTAAACATACCGATCTGCTTGATATTCATATAAATATGAAAAGTAAAAAAATGTATAATAATCATGTTCCTTAATATAGGTGAACTTTCATAATTTAACATATGAAATTCGTTATACTAATAATGCTAATTACCCATAACTACTAAAATGTAGTTTTATCACTAACTGAAACAAGGAAAACCATTTAAAATTACAGCTTAGCTGCTCGCATTTTTAAGACAGGACCTAAGGACCAATGACCATTAAGACCCGGAAAGACACTTGCACTTTAGCTTAGTTGCCAAAGCAACTCACTGTTTTCAAGAAGTGTTTCCCATTGCCCACCCCAGGTGCTAGGGTCAGCTTGCTCCAAGACCGAAAAAAGGAAACTGCTTTGTTCACAGTTCTGGAAATGCCTAAATAGTGCATTAGAATCAACTTTTTTTCTTAATTTCATAATAGTGCTCATAAACCTTGTTTTTCAAGGCTCTTTCAGTCTTTCCAACATAATAGGAAGAACAAACCTGACAGTAAGTGAGGTACATAGCCCCTTTCAAAGAACAATTATAATAATTATTCACCTTTAAGGTCCTCCCTAAAGTAGAAAGCCTCAAATCTGCGCAGTGCACCATGTATTTACACTGATGGCACATTCCATACCTACATGTTCCTTTCTTCTTATAATTATTTATAGTCTTGTCTTTTTTTAAATCTTTTTCCAAAAGATTCTTTATATCCTGTCCCATTCTATAAGTGAACAGTAAAGGTTTGGAAAACACATCTAAACTATTTGGCATTTTTGAAAAAACTTCCCAATATTTCAATATTTTTTGAATCTCTGCTGTATCATGACAGTACTTCAATACTAAGGCTCTATTATAATTACCTTCCTCCATCCCAACCTGGCTAATATTACAGTTTAATCTCTCATGTCCACTCTTGTTTTTAGTGTAATTTTTACGTTGAATCAACATACTGACAATTCTCTCATTAGCTCCCAAAAGGGGAACAAACTTCATACCCTTCCATCCAATACTTCTCTCTTTATACTCGTAATTAAGGGCTCAGAGTAGCTTCATTCTAAAAAGAGCCCTGCTATGTAATTTAGCTCATCTAACAGATCTTCATAAGAGGAGGTCATATGGGCATCTCAAACCATTTGCCCTTTTACTATATTCCTCTTCTGATGATAGGGATGGTGATGGTAAGTACTAAAATATAAATATGAATTTGAAACACACTCTTTCCAATAAAGTTTAGATTTAAACCTACTATTGTTCTAGTCTTTAATCAGTATAACATCTAAGTCATGGATTTCATCACTTCCAATGTTACATGTAAATTTCAGAAAGTCTGTAGCACTGTTAATATATCCAATAAACTCATCCAATTCCTTCTTTGTACCTTTCCATATATAAAAATGTTGTCCAAAAAATGCAAATAGAAGGCAATAAGCCTATAGTAACAGGAGTTGAACACAAGGTTTTTCTTCCAGTACAATAATACTATATTAGCAAAGAGAGGCTCACAGGGAGCCCCCATAGCTACTCCACTCATTTTCTTGTAGTACACCCCTTCAAAATGCATAAAGTTCTTATCCAACACTAACTCCAACTTTCCATTATCAATTTTAACTCATTATTCCTTTAAAAATCACACTTGACAGAAATGTTCAGTCCTAGAGAATGTGAGATAACAGAAAACAAATCCTGAACATCAATAGTAGCCAACATAGACTGAAAGCATTCATTTGTTACCTTAGCCAGATACGACCATGAATCTATTGGTATTTGATTGCATAATCCCAAAAGTGGTTTAAGTTTCCTGTCTACAAACATAGCTAAGGGATAGGTTTTGTACCTGGCTGCAGCTACTATTGGTCTAAGGGGGGATCTGCAGCATTCTAATCTTAGGTATACCAAATATGGACAGAATTTTGGTTTCAGGATTGTAGGAAATTGGGTCTATATTACGAAATTGAAAACCCGTTTCAGTGAATACCACAACACCAACACACACAGCCTGAACCACAAATACGCCAAACCCCCTAAACCGTGAAATTTACAATCTTGAATCGTCATAGTCAGCCAACACAACCGCACGCTACATACTATGTACCCAAACATAATAAATAAAACACATACATACACTAACCAAACCCTACTTCTAACCCTACACTAAACCTTACATACATTACTATCTATGCACTTACCTTAACCCGCACCCTAACCTTAAGGTCTGTAACTATCGCACACTTACCCTACAGACATATACCCAAACAAAACAAATAATCCACACACATACACTTAGCAAAACCCTACTTCTAACCCTACACTAAACCTTACATACATTACCTATCTATGCACTTACCTTAACTCGCACCCTAACCCTAAGGTCCATAACTATCGCACAGTTACCTTACGGAGCTATACCGCAGATGGGCCAACCATGACAGTTCGACATTTCGTGTTTCGCAGTTTTGGACATTCGCCATTACAGTAGTTCGCGCTATAGGTGTCACTCAATTCAGATTTGCTGAAACGGATTTTCGATCTCGTAATATAGACCCAAGAAATTCATGTGACTTCTTATCAATAATACTTTGCAAAAACGTTGTTTTGCAAAATCATGCCAGTTCTCCTCTGTGCCATACTTATTTCATTCCTTGAAACCTGGGTATACCTAGAATCACCGTTCAATTGTCCTAACATTTTAGCTGTAGTCCATTATAACTACCCCACCCCACCCTTGTCTGGTTTCATAATCCTGATGTTTTTATTTGTACTCATTTCTCTCAACACTTTCCTTTCCTCTAGGTTCAAATTAGGGACACTCCATTTCTTTTGTGTAAGATAACTTCTAACATCCTGCTCAACCAATGCTTCAAAGGTAGAGAATGTAGGGTGTAAAGGGGGATTAAATGTGCTCTTTTTCCTAAATTAAGAATTAAATTAAAATATCACTTTGTTATCACCTAAGAGTCCCAAATTAATCTTTCACAGAAAAGGTTTGATATCTATAAGACCCTTACTTATTTTAGTTGTAGCAGTGGGTACAAATGTGAACCCTTTAAAAAAACTGAATAGTGGTTTGGGCTTAACTGTAAACCACTATAGTTATACACTTTCAAATGATTAAATGAACAAATAACTCCACCTATATTTATCACATCAGACTGCTGGTCAGCAGTAACTTGGTTAGTATTAAAATTCAATTTCTCCTTCCACCTCTCCGATCCCTTCCTTTGCGGGGTCCTAGTTCATCCTGATATAGTGTATGTGTATTCATTGATTCACAGCTGTCTGCCGGTTTATCAATCTGTTTGATCCCCATGGTTGGGGGGATTCTAAAGGATCTTGAAGACTGTAACACAGTTCATTGTCTTGGGATTCACTTTTCATATTAAGTTGTCTATTAGGACTGTCCCCTGAAGCAGGCCTGTTGTAGTCAAAATTGTTAGAACTTGTAAGGATACCTACAAGGCTGTTGTTTTTTGTGTGAAGCCATTGCTGGGGTGTTTCTATTGATTCTTCTTTGTTGCACTTCCTTCAGTTGCCAACAACTTGTTTTTGGTTAACAGTGATTGCAGAGTTAAGGTGTGGATCACAAGTTCATTCTCATGATTTACTTAAAAGAGTTTAATGATTTATTTACTGATCTGAACTATTTATCAGACGTTTATCATATTCTGACCGATCCTGGAGTGCAGCCTATAGTGCATGCTGCAATGGAAGTTCCAATAGCTTTAGAAGCTAAAATCAAGAAAGAGAAAAACTGCATGGAGAAAGTTGGGATTCGGAAACAGGGCCTACTGGATAAGTTAGCAACATGGTTACTGAAATGGAGCCAAATAAATGTCACATTCACAGATTCAAAATTTATTTAAGATAAAGCAGCAGAATAATATTTATTTATTTTTATTTAACATTTTATTTAACATTTGTTAACCAGGCTAGTCTAACTGGAGACATCTCCATTTTCAGCAGAGGCCCGGGGAGAAAAGCTCCACATTTTACAAACAGTTTATACAAACAAAAATGACAAGAACAAAGTTTGATTGGATAAGCAAGTATAGTGCCACAAAATGAGAATTAAATCCAGGTTTAGTAATACATTTAATTAGCAGTTTTGGACATATATGAAGGAAGTAAGAAGAAAAAACATGAATGATAAGAAAGAGAAAGGAAATAAAAAATATAAGAAACCACAATGATAAAGAGCAGGTAGAGAGTGAGGAAGATAAAGGTGAGAGATTGCAGTGGCTGTGGTTAGTCAGGATTGAGACAAGGGCACAGCCATTGTTTTCTTAGGTGTGTTTTCAATTTTTGTTTAAAGAGAATAGGAGATGTGATGGAAGTGAGTTCAGTGGGAAGCTGATTCCAAGACTTACCTATGGTGTTGGAGAAAAGGGAGTCACCGGCTGAGTTATTGGATTTACATATAGTTACAAGAAGTTTGTTAGAGGACCAAAGGGAATTGAGGTTTGTATAAGGGGTAAAGAGATTAGAGAGGATAGGTGTATTGTTAGGTTGGTAGAATATTCTGTGGACAAAGGTAAGTTGAGAGAGTAATAGCATGTTGTGTAATTCAAGCCAGTGAAGCTGCTGTAGATTCAGACAGTGGTGAGTTCTATATTTGTTTCCGGTAACAAATCTAGCAATGTTATTAAGAGTGTTAGCTAATTTAGAGAGATTGTTTTTCTTTAGGTTAGTGTAAATGGGTGAAGCATAGAGGAGAGTAGAAATAAGATGAGAGTGGGCGAGTGTAGCTTTAGCATTGGGAGTTAAGAATGTTTTAATTCTGTAGAGGGAGCCCAATTTTCTATTGACTGTTTTAATGGTATTGTTAATATGAGTATCAAAAGTAAGGCTGTTGTCTATTGTCACACCTAGCAGCTTAGTGGTAGAATCAGGGGATATAACGGTACCATTGCTAGAGGAGATGGAGAATTCTAGTGGGGGGGACCTAGAAGTGGGCTTAAATAGTAGGAGTTTGGTTTTTTTAGCATTCAAGAGTAAACAGCGTTTTAAGATCCATGCCTCAACTATGTTGAAGACATTTTGAGTAAGGGTTTGTAACTCAGAGGTAGTTTTAGCGGAGCAGATAAGTGTGGAGTCATCAGCATATTGAATGCAAGTGGCTTGGGGTAGGGCCAATTGAAGGTCGTTTATGAATAGAGAGAAAAGAAGAGGACCTAGAATAGAGCCCTGGGGAACACCAAGTGTGATAGGTAGCAGAGATGAGAGATTGTTACCCCAGAGGACAGCCTGCTTTCTATTGCTGAGGTAAGAGGCAAACCAGTGTATAGCCTTGGGTTCAAGAGAGATAGATTCCAGGATTTGTAAGAGCAGGGGGTGGTTGACCATATCAAAGGCTTTAGATAGGTCTATAAAGAGTGCTGAAGATAGGTTGTTATTATTGCGCTTTTTATAGATATAATCAGTGAAGGAAAGGAGGGCAGTGGTAGTACTGTGAAAAGGCCTAAAACCATGTTGGCAATTGGACAGAATATTATGTTTAGTAAGGTGACTCATTAGTTGATGGTGTATGCATTTTTCCATAATCTTTGCTATTGGTGACAAGAGGGCTATGGGTCTATAATTGGAGTAATCATTGGAGTTGCCACCTTTATGTAAGGGGATGATGTATGAGATTTTCCAGATATCAGGAATGGTTTCTTCGCTAATAGTTCTGTTTATAAGGATGGATACAGGGTAGGCTATTATGGATGCTGCTTTTTGAAGGTATTCAGCAGGAAGTTGGTCGGCAGAGGGGGTACGTGGTTTGAGGTTTTGGATACATTTTTGGATAAAGGAGGTGGAGATAGGTTGTAGTTTAAAGGTAGGGTGATTAGTAGAAGTGGGATCAGGGATGGATGATTTATCTATGGAAAGGTGAGAGGCCAGAGAGTTAATGGTTTCAGTAAAGAAGGAGTTAAAGGTGTTGGCAGTTTCTAGTGTTGTGTGTTTTTCTGACTCAGAGGGGGAGGGAGTAGTAGTCTTTCCAGGGTGAATAAGTTTATTTAAGGTTGCCCAAAATTGTTGTGGTTTATTAGTATTAATTTGTTGGAGATTACTATAGTAGTTTCTTTTGTCAGAGATTATGGCTTTTTTGGTAGAATTTCTCAATTGTCTAAAGATCAGTTGATCAGAAGGAGATTTACTAGATCTCCATTTTGTCCAAGATTTGTTTCTGAGTAACATTTTTTGTCTTGTTTCTTTAGTTAGCCAGGGGGCGGGTTTAGTTTTAACTCTGATGGTTTGTTCTGGTGCATGATTGTCAAGGATTGATAAGAATTTGGAATTGAAATATTCAACAGCATCTGCGAGTGGGAGAGTTTTTAGAGGGTTCCAGTTGCAGGCATTTAGTTCAGATAAGAAGAGGATAAGGTTAAAGTGTTTATTATATCGTGAGGTCTTGAAGGCTGGGGTGTTAGTGGTAATAGTCTTTTGTCTTATGATATAGGTTAGGTAGTGGTCACTAATGTTATCTGGTAAGGTACCTGCAAGGTAGGATTGTTGTTGCCTGTTAATTAGAATCCAGTCTAGTATACTTTCTTTGTTGCTAGGTTTATTGATCCTGGTAGTGGTGTTAATTATTTGAGAGTAGCCATGCAGATTAATATGGGTGGCGGGGTTATTTGAGTTAATTAAGGACCAATCGAGGTTTAGGTCTCCTAGTATGATAGTTTCTTGGGGGTAATTTGAAGATGTCCAACTAAGGATGTTTTCGATTATAGTAGTGTTATTTCCGGGGGGTAGGTAGATACAAATTATAAAGATTGATTTATTTGGGTTAATTTGCAATTTTGCAAAAAGAAGTTCAGCCTTGGTATCCACTTGAGGTTCATAGGGAACTAAGGATATGTGTAGTTTTGTCTTAAATAGCAGGGCTACACCCCCACCCTTGTGGGTATTTCGATCCTGTCTCACAATATTGTAACCTGGGGGAATGATTTCATTATCCTTAGTGTAGGGTTTTAGCCAGGTTTCTGTCAGACAGAGAATATCGAAGGAGTGAAGATCAAGAAGAGAATGGAGTTGTGTGACTTTGTTGTTAACACTTTGTATGTTCAGGTGTCCTATAACTAATGCATTAGATTGAGAGGTAAGGGATGGGAGGGAGGGGCTAAAAATAGTAGGCCTAGCATCTAGAGAGGTAGGTCTGGGCCCAGGGTTGGGATGTATGTCACCATCTATTAGGGTAGAATGGTTAAACTGGAATCGTGGTAAGAAGGAGAAGTTTGTAAGGTATTTTATTCTTTTTGAAGAGTGGGTATATAGTTTAATATGTGAGAGTCAATGATATTTGGCAGGGAGATAGGAAGGGGTGGATGTAATATTTGAATGAGATAATTTTAATGTAGAAAGATTTGAGGCTGTTTGCCTATGAGGGTAGTAAATGTGGTTAATGGATTTGTCTTCAAAGGACGTAAGGATATAAGGTAGTGAAACAGCTAGGGAAGTAATAAGTAGGAGTGATAGTTTACCTAGGATATTTCTAGTTGTTCTGATCATATAATGGGGTTTGCTGTTTTTAGATGGCATTCTGAGGAGAGGAGGAATGATCTTAGAGTAGAGGTAGGTATATAAGATTGTTAAAGGAGAAAAGGAAAGTAAAATGTTGTGAGGTAGAAGGCTATAGGATTTGGACAGGGTGAAAATACAAGAGAGTAATTAGGGTGGGAGGGCAAAGGTAAGGTGAGGGTATGTAGGTGAGGATCGGTAGGTGGGATAGGGTAGAGTAGTAGGGGTGTGGCTAGTGATGTATAAGTGTAGGGATACATGGGGTGGGTGGAATAAGGGGGTAGGGAGGGGAGCGAAGCGGGGCAGAAACAACTACTGGAGAAAGCGTAGCCAATCAGTCCAGAAGGAGAGCTGGAGCACCAAGAAGCTTGGCAAGGTAGGAAATACAGTCTGGGTGAGGAGATAGGAGGAGAAGAGTAGGGGCTAGTAGGAGAAACAGCAAGGTAATAGATGAGAAAATAGAAGAAAAGAGAAATTATTGGGCTTAGAAATTAAACGAGGGGGAGACAGTGAGGGCACAAAGCTGAGTTATACTGTCACCTAGTGGGCTGTTGGAAGATGCAGAAAGTAATCTGGGCAAGGGATGCAAAGGTGGGAAAAGAATTGGTAGAGACTGGGGTAGGACTATTAAGTGATACTAGGCCGGGAGAGGAGTCTGGCTGCTGGAATACCGCCAATGAACAAGCAATATCATTCAGGATGTACCAAATGTTCAAACATACTTTGTTAATTAATTGTAGTAGCAGGTGAAAAATCAGTGGGGCAGTAGTAAAGACAGACAGTCCAACTTGGCCAAAGCCTGAGGTAGTTCAGGTGGTCCTTAGAGGCCAGGTATGTTCAGTAGAGGAAGGCCGTGGGTAGATTGTTTAATTAATTGTAGTAGCAGGTGAAAAATCAGTGGGGCAGTAGTAAAGACAGACAGTCCAACTCGGCCAAAGCCTGAGGTAGTTCATAGCTATATTGTACAATTTAAAAAGTGGCATATGCTGTGCTTGGAGCATTTTTTTTTTTTGTGCTTGATGCACATGGCTTGGTGTAAAAAATTTAAAGGTCTGTACTTTTAATTAACCACTGCAGACGTATAAATGTCTAAGACTTACATTTGTATTTACATAATTCTTAGTGTTTCAGACAGCTGTTGCACAAATAATTGAAAGGCCTGTTGCATTAGTATAGCCTGTTGCACACTACTATAGAGTCAGACCAAAGAAGTCTACAATGTGAGTTACTGAAAAGGCTGACATAGTGACATCGAGCCAAACAAATATAAGAGCATGTACAAAATCAGAGTTACAGTGTTGAGATACACCAGTCATGTCTTAATGTCAGAAGGCTTGACATCAAATGCTGAGAAATTGAAGAGTTGTAGTGCAAATACCTCAACCAGAATATAAGCAAGTTCTTGTGAGATGTCTTAGACTGATGCAATAGCATTCAAAGTTTACTCTGAGGTTCTTAGATGTGAGTTTGCCTCTAAGAAAATTGTTGGAACAGGATTTGGCTTGATAGTGAAGTACAGAGCAAGAATACAGCTTCCATTTATCTATCAATCTGTCATATCTATCTATCTATCTATCTGTACATATAATTCTCAGCTGATTCCTATAGCAACTAATGAACAGCCAGCACCATCCATGGAGTTTACTATGCAAGGGATGGGGAGTGGAAGTATGCATATGCTTAAACATTTATTCAATGAACCACTCACACTAAAGTATCGTGATGTGTATAAGACAATTACATTGCAAGTAGATTCCAATTAGAATGGCATTGGTTGCAGTGATTCTGCAGGAAGGTAAAGCATCGTTTTAGTTCAAACATCCACACAGAATGTCAGATAAGATACGCTCAGATAGGGAAAAAGTCTTAATTGGCTGTATATAGCTATGTATTGCCAGTGCAGACAATAGAATGTATAACAGGAGAGTGAGTATTCAGTGGGCAATATGCAGCACATACACATTGTAGGTTTGGTATAATTCTTAAGGTCTTTTCATAGACACAAGGTACAGGATTTGATTCTGACCTCCGGTTATTGGTTAGGCTTATAAGGGTCTTTCAGGGCACTTAGCCTAGTATTCTCATAAGAACCTATTAGTCAAAGTTAAAATACGCCCCACTATTGTCCAAAGATCGTTAACATTTTTGTATTATCATTTTTATCAGTTTGGGAGGACATGCCTAACAGACTACATTGCTTTGCCAAGGAAGATCTGCACCTCTCCCCTCTAGGCTTTCAAATACTAGTTAAAACTTTATCCATCCTCATAGTGCCTTTTTTAGGAGATGTCAAGTTGGCAAACCTACACACATAGCAAAATCCACTCAACTGAACCTCACGGTGCTACTTCTCAATGTAAGGACCTTAAATAAAAACTACACTCCCTCCAAGCCCTTCTCACACTTGACAATACAGACATCTGTGCAGTTACCAAGACATGGCTTGTGCTATGTCAGGAACCTCAAGGGCAGCATACTCCAATGTGCTGAACTGGTGGTTAAAGGAGCTACATTCACCAAGCCTGGTGATATAGTGAACCTGTTAACAGGCAAATTCAGTTCTAAATTTACTCCCCAGTCATCCCAATCATCTCCCAAAAAATACTCTCATACATAACCCCCTCCTACTATAACTAGAGAGCACGTAATGGCTACACTCACTAAAGCCAAGAACACAGCCTCGGTGGGCCCCTATAACATCCCCAGGATGCCTCCTGAACAGTATAAAATATAACTTATTAGAACCCCAGGAATCATTATTTAACTATAGTCTTAAAACAGCCTTTGTGTCACGTGAATGAAGGACTGTGACAATCCTCCCCCTTCATGTGGGAGGACCGTTAACAGATCCTGGAAACTACACACCCATTAGTCTGACTATTTGCAAGGCCATGGAAAAAATTATCAAGAAAATTAATAACAAGGTCATAGGAGACCTCCAGACACTGGATCCATTACATTTGGCTTTGTCAAATGAAGGTCATGTTTACTGAATCTGGTGAACTTCTTTGAAAATGTTACTAAGGCAATGGATGAGGTGAAAACGTAATTCCTACCTAGATGTTGCTAAGGCAATTGATACAATACCTCACTCAGGCATTGACAACAAACTACGGAACTAAGTATAAATCCCTTTATAACATGCTGGATATCTAGCAGGCTCACTGGTAAGACCTAGGAGGTTAGAATCTGTGAGGCCACCTCCACAAAGAGGCTGATACCAGAGGAGTCCCCCAGGGCTCTGTGTTACACCCACTCCTCTTTGGCATCTACTTCTTGTATATCAAAGCAAATGTCAAAGGCCTACGGCTAACCAAGTTCGCAGATGATTGCAAACTGGAAGCAGTCGCTGAATCCCCACAAGATTAACCACCCTTCAGGAAGGTCTAACACAGATAAACAGTTGTTGGCAAAGCCATGGCTTAAAACTCGCTAGCAAGAAATGCATTATAGTACCATTTGGGAAGTCAGTCACCCCGGCTAACTACGTCATCAATTAAATACCCCTAAAAAGTTCATTCACTAGTCAGGCATCTGGGAACTCATGTAGACAGTAACCTAGTCTTTGGCCAACACTTGTGTCCAAGATAGTAAGAAAATCCTTCTATGTTTATTTATTTATGTATTTATTTATTTACATTTGATTACTGGGTAGTGTCTGACTGGGCCAGTGTGTCCCATTTTCAGTGGAGACATGGGGAGCAAAGTTTCAAAGAAGTTATACAGTTACACATTTAGTACAAGAATGTGAGTGAGAACCATCAAAAAGCAAAAAGAGATTCAAGTAGTTACATACAATATATCATAAACATTCAACACTGAATAAGAAAATACATAAACAGTCATAATTAAATAAGGAAATTTAAACAAACAATTTTACAAAAGACTAAATGAAAATGTGAATATCAAAGGCAGGTAGAAGTCTCATTGCCACAAGGATAAGTGAGAGTACTGCAGGCAGACAGTAAAGGAGGGTAAGAATACATTAGACTGGGGGTGAACAGGGGCATAGCCAATGATCTGAAAAGTATTCGTTTAGGGTCTGTTTGAAGTCATGTGTATCAGTGATGGATAGAATATGCTGGGGAAGAGAATTCCAGTATATGGCAATTTGTGGCAATATAAGAAGTCTCCATGTGAGCTATGGGTTAACTTTAAGCAACACTTTATCAGCTGACCTAACTGACTTAAGGTTAGTGTAGGGTTGAACAAGATCAGATGGCGCTGGTCAGCTGTCAGGTTTACACATGACTGCATGGGCAGTTAATAGTTGATTGAGCGTGAGTACGTTAGGGAGTTCTAACCAGTTCGGACGGCGAAGAGCAGCACAATGATGGGATCTTTGAGGCTGGTTTGAGGCAAATTTGGCTATTCTGTTACAGCAAGATTTGAGGTTTTTCAAATCTGATTTGTAAGGGTTCGTAAATATTTGAGAAGAGTAAAGTAGGGAAGATAAGAGGTGGGTTCTAGCTGTTGCAAGTCTAAGCACCAAGTTTTACAAGTTTTACCAAGTTAATGCTATATGTTTGTCAAACTTCAGTCCATTGACAATAGTGTTGAACAAGAAGTTTTGTTTGTTCGACAGGTTCTATTTCAGTGCCATTGGAGGAAAAAATAGAGAGACGTGGTTGGTTATTTGATATTGAGGTATTGTAAAAGACCATAAGCTTGGTTTTATTGGAGTTTAGTATGAGTTGAAGGACTGCTAATTCGTTTTCAATATTTTGGAGGGCAACCTGAGTTTTTTCTTGAAGTTCATTGAAAGGGGAGCAGAGCAGATGAGGGAGGCATCATCAGTATATTGTATGACTGAGGCAGGTTTAGCAGCAGAACTTAGGTCATTAATAAAAATAATGAAAAGTAGTGGGCCAAGGATAGACCCATGTGGGACTCCTACAGAGATGGGAAGCTCAGGGGAGAGTTTATTCTCCCATAAGGTGGCTTGTTTTCGGTTAGAGAAATAGCTATGAAACCAGCTTAGTGATTCAGGGCTAAAGCTGTAGGAGGCCAGCTAATTAAGAAGTATGTTGCTCAACTTATATGCAAGGGCATGATATCTAGGTCCATTATCATACCACTTTACTCAGCTGTCATCAGACCCATCCTAGAGTATAATGCCCCCTTTGGTATGCACTTGACTAGACACATGCAGCAACTGGAACAACCACAAAGGTTCCATCCAAAAAGAATTCAGGGAGTCAACATAGTGTCCTGCACTGATCCCCTCAAAGCCCTCTCTCTTTATTCACTATCATACAGACTTCTGAGAGGTGATCTTCATCTGGTATACAAGACATCCCTGGACCCTGTTTAGATGAACCTTCTGCACATCCACAAAACAAACAGCAACAGGACTACTAAATTAAAAGACCTAAATTTTGCTTGTTAGTATATACCTATGAACCTATGAACATAAGAGAGAAGATAGATTTTAAAATGATAGCATATGTTTGTGCCACACATATAGGAAGAAATATGAGCAATCTAGATCTTTTATTTCTGGTCCTGAGGATGGAAAGCTGCCTCAAAAAAGTCAGGCACTTCTTTGTTTTCAAAATTAATGCATCCCAAAGAGGTTCCATCATATTAGAAAAGTTAATTTTGAGAGGCACACAATTAAGTGGTACACTGAGGTGTCTATTGTGATAGCTGAGAAGTTGTCTACACAGATTTTTTCTTAGGAAAAGTTTCTTCGAGTATATTTATGAAAACTCTCTGTTGATGGAAACAGACTATAAGGTCCTTCTACAAGGCACTGACAAGAGTGCAAAGAATGTGACTGTGACGGCAGAAGTATGACTTAAATTATGAAGTATAAGGCAGAAAAAGATGTGCATATGCAAAAGATGGTAAATCAGTGTTCGCTATAAATGTGTAGCAAGATTTGTTAGAGGAAGAAACAGAAGTGAACTGGATAATTTCACATCTACCAATGACAATGATAAAAGCCTGAAGAGTGTCAACTCAGCACTCAAAGTATTAGAAATGAGAGTAAGTGCTGATGTTAAAATGAAAGTCTGGCCATGGCAAGTCTGCTATGAGGAAATGTTTATTATTTCATTAAAAAAGAACTTGTATACAAGGTCTTATTTTAAGGCCAGTAAAGCAGTATTGCTTAAGCAGCCAAAAGAAAAAATATAGAGCAAATATATATGAACCACATTTACAAATTGTGAAGTACAAGCAAAGATCTTGTAGTATGCTATACATAATGGTCTTGCATGTCATGTCCACTGAAAATGAGCAAGGAGTTTGAGAGTGTTCTGCATGCAATGCAATGCATATCATAATAGTAGTCTTAAAAGAAAAGATCATTTATTATTCAATGCAGAAGAAACCATGGAATAAAGTTAAGCTTCAGTTTAGTGACTGTATCCATCTGGTATGTGTAGATTACAATTCAAAATTTCCTGAAGTCACGAGTTAATGGACATTGCAAGTACGGGTATTATTAATGCACTTAGGGGTGCCTTTCAAACATTGAACACCTGATTTAGTCATCTCAGATAATGGTCTTCAGTATACAAATATGGAAAAAGATGGCATTTTAGCATGTGACCTCATATGAGCAATCCACATTTCAGTGGTCAAGTTAAAAGGACAGTTCAAAGTATGGAAAAACTTGCAAAGAAAATTTAGAGTATTAGCACTGACTATTAGATCGACGTGCAACTTGCTTTGTAGAAAAAGAAAAATACTCCCCTACAAAGTCTGTGTGCATGCATATGTGTGTGTGTGTGTGTGTGTGTGTGTGTGTGTGTGTGTGTGTGTGTGTGTGTGTGTGTGTGTGTGTGCATGTGCATGTGTTTGTCTGTTACCAGCTACACTCATGACAGGTTGTAAATTTGACTGGATTACCTTCCTGTTTTTCCTTAATTCAGCCTGAAGGCATGATTTCAGATGAAGGCAGAATGAAAGAAAAGCAGTCCAAAAGGATGCAACATATGAGACTCCCTCATGAAATGTTGAGACTCACTATTACAAACCCTAGAATGCCAAAATATCCAAAGTCTGAGATCTCAATACCTTCGAGAAAAGTGAATATGCAGAGGAATAGCATATATAGGTCCTCCTTTTCTGTCACACAGTCTTGCTATTTTGGAACTTTCTCCAGCAAATCTCAGAATTTCAAACTGTTACCAACTGATGGATATAACTATAATGTATTGATAGCTGTTGTTAGTGGCAGAGTTCAGTAGGTATGTCACATGGCCTAATATCTTTTCACTCTTGTGCAGATACTTTGTAGTCTGTGTCAGAGTGAAGAATGCACATCACATGACCTGGTATCATCTAACTGGGTGCAGTTTGAAGTACATACTGATGAATTACATGCAAAGCCGCGGTGGTGCAGCTGTAGCATTGTCGCCTCACAGCAAGAGGTTCTCCCATTCGATTCTCGGCTGGAGCACCTTCTGTGTGGAGTCTGCATGCCCTTCCTTCAGTCGAGTGGCATTCAAAAGACATGCGTGAATGGGCGTGCCTTCGTTGAAGGTTGGGCATCGGGCTGGCACCTCGGCACTATAAAAAAATCTACTGCCAATCATTAGCGGACCGGAGTTCCACTGTGGCGACGACTAACCAGGAAAAGCCGGAAGAAGAAGAAGACTGATGAATTACATGCAACTGTTTATTCATTTATTTATCCACTGTTGACTAGGTTAGTCCAACTAGGTTAGTAGCCTTTTTACAGGAGAGAGCCATAGTGGTGTTTATACTGCTAGGGAAAATTTGGCCAGAATACCAGGAATTTCCCTTCCTCTTTTTTTGAAAAGTGTCATTGGATCTTTTACATCCACCTGATCTACCACCAACTCAAACAGATGGGACATCAATTTAACTTCTCATCTAAAGGACAGCACACTCAGAAGTGCAGCAACCTCTACTGCCACACTGCTGTCTCAGCAATCTGAAAAGTAATCCAATCACCAGGAGAGGCCTCTGCTCTTCTGTCTCCAAAAGTGAGTGCACTACCTGTTGAGCCTCTGACCCTACTACTGATTACTAGCACATTGTTCTTACCTGTTAGGCCCTGGCACCTACATCTGGGTCTGTTACTTACAAATGCTTCTGCTGCTATCCTTTCTCACTAGTCTGTCTCTTGCCCTCAACAGGTTTCATAATAGAATAACAAAGCCATTCAGACTGAATTCTGAGTTGCCAGATTTATTTAACCAAACATTGCCAAGCTGAACCTACATGCGGATCTTCATTCCTGCACCCTTTAACTCTGTATAACCACTCCTAGGTTGTACCACCTTCGGAAAGGTTACATTAAGATGATGGGACAAATCTAGCATTAAAATACTCCCTCTTATCTCCTTTCCCTTCCTCATGGGCAGATTCCAGCAAAATACAATTTAAGTTTACCTAATTCAGTTATGTGCTACTTGGCCACCTTGCCATCAGTCCAGTGAATGGTACCCCCTAAACATCATCACCTATCATATAGGATTCACAGACTTTGTCTACTGTCACTTTAAAGTGTTTTTTTCTCTCTTAAATGTTGCACCTTCTTCCTCAACTCACGTGGAGCCAACCCAACCAGCAGTTATCATTTAAGAATAGTTGTAATGTACGTAGGCTTACTTAATCTAGGTAGAGTGCATATGTGTGTGTGGAGGGGACTGGAGTATGTGTGTCTATTGCCAGCTCAACTAATGAAAGGTTGTATTAATGATTGGATTACTTTCCTGTTCCTCCTTATGAAGGCAAGATTTCAGAAGAAGAGTGACTGAAAGAAAAGCAGTCCTGAATGATGTAATATACTGGGCTCCCTGTTGAAATGTCGAGAATTATTGTTACAAGCCTTGGAACACCAAAAGAAAAAAAAAAAGCATAAGAGAAGCAAATGTCAAATATTTTGCAGCAGAGGTCAGCTTATCAAATTCACTTTCTTAATCTGCAACCTGTTGACCATTGTTCCTCATAAAGAATCACTGTTGACATGGTTTCTGTTTATATACCAAGGAATTAATACATAACTATAAGTAAGCGGATGTGGGAGGTGAAATTCCACACTTTTGTTAGTTTCTCTCATCCAGCTGAAGATTCATCTAGTACATTTTGTCTGACCATACCGCTCAACTATCCAGATTTTCACAAAATGTCCAGATTTTTGCTCATAGTTTTGATCTGTTCCTCATAAAATTTTTTGGTTTTCTGAAGTTACTAATTAATGGCACTCTTTTGAGTTTCAGACTGTATATCCTTCAGAAAATGCATGATAGCATAACCTGTTATTCTAGCGATGTTCTAAGTTTATAAGACCAATAGTAGAGTGTGAGAGATGTATTTACACCAAGAATCTAGAATCCATGCCCAATCTCACTCAAAACAGTAATATGGAGAAGGTTGTCAACTCACCCACCACTACATATGCACATAGTACCACTACTATATACATAGAACGCATCAAACACATAAATCCACATCCACAGAGGTTCTCTTAAAATACTTACTGAAACACCAGAGACCTCCAAAACACAAGACTGCTACAACTAATACAGTCCCCACAGCTCCCGAGACACATAAAAACACCAGGGTCTCACCCACTGAGCCTGTAAGGCATAACATTCAAAAAATAAATTTTCTTGTCATTGGAGACTCAGTAGGTGGACACACAGATGTCCCACTCACCAGGTTGGACAACGAGAGAGTCACGGTCAGCTGCCTGCCTGGTGCCAGGATTCATCAGATCATGCATGCACTCAGGTCTCTCGGCAACAAGTACCATTACGTCTCTGTGTACCTCACTGGACTACATGAAGAGAGACATGTTTGAGCTCTTTGAGTATGTGTCCCAGGCAGGTATGCCCTAGCCTTGAGCAGCATACTACCTTCACCTAGAATGATGCCACAGTATAAACAAAAAATTATTGATTTTAATAATTGGCTCAGTTTTGGTGTCATTCAAAGGGGACTCAGCTCCTGTCAGCCTGGGAATTCATGGTCAACAAACCTCACTGCTTTGCCAGAGACAGTTTTCACCTAGCACCTCTAGGCTTTCAGCTGCTAGTTATGGGGGATAAGTTCCTTGACTTTGTTAATTCAAATGCCCTGGAACAAATTGTCCATATCCCAACAAGGGTAACAAACATTCTGGATCTGGTCCTCACCAACATGTCAGACAGATGCACTGACGTGACTGTCAGACCATCATTAGTTAAAACTGACCACAAATCAGTCATCTTTGAGCTGGCACTAACACTACAGCTCACAAATGGTGAAATCAGACTAAAAAACTTCACCAAAGCAAACTATACCCAACTAGGTGAAGGTATAAATGCATTCCAAGCCCCACTCCAAGTTGGAAATGGTAACTATGCAAAAGCCATATACAGGCACTTGCATAAGTGTATAAACTCAGCAGTACCAAAATCCACTGCCAATCATTAGTGGATGGGAGTTCTGCTGTGGCGACCCCTAACCGAGAAAAGCTGAAAGAAGACCAGAAAGAATCAAAGCCACAGCCCCAAGTAAAAACAAGCTGCCATGGTGGACATCCAGCATCAGCAAGCTTTACAGTAAATGAAGAAAGGTGCTGTCTAAGAAAACAAAGGCAAGGCCCCAACAATGGAAAAGCAATCTCCTCACCCTCAACAGGCAAATAAGACAACTTGTCATATCCTCCAAGGACTCATTTGAGAGAAACTTAGCAAATGCAGTCAAGGATAACCATACGGGCTTTTACAGCTGCATACATAACCTAAAGGGTAGGACCCAAGCATGTGCAGAATTAGTGGCCAATGGTATCACACACACAGACCCCATAGAGATAGAAAACATGCTAGTGAATAGGTTTGGTGAAAACTTCACTCACTTATCCCCTCCTAACTTACAACAAACCAAACCTTTCCCCCTATGTATCTGAACAGCAGGTCCTCAAAGCCTTATCCAATGCAAAAACACAGACTCTATAAGCCAGGCAACATTCCAGGCTGTCTTCTAATCAAGCTAAAACATGAACTAGCATCACCACTAAGTACCCTCTTCAATCATAGCCTAACCACAGGCTTTGTTCCTGCGAAATGGAGAACATCACAGTTATTCCACTCCACAAAGGTGGCCTAGCAACAGGCACAGGGAATTACAGACCCATAAGTCTGACCAGTCTCATCTGTAAGGCCATGGAACATATCATTATGGACCTCATAAGTAAAGACATAGGTGACCTACAAACCCTGAACCCTACCCAATTCAGTATCATGCAAGGCAGATCCTGCCTGTTAAATCTGGTGGATTTCTTTGAAAATGTGACCAAGGCCATTGACAAGGGCAAATCTGTGCAGACAGCATACCTCGACCTGGCAAAGGCTTTTGACACAATCCCACATTCAGGCATTATCTATAAACTTAGCAAACTGAATGTAAACCCTTTCCTTGTAAGATGGGTTGCCAACTGCCTCACAAACCAGGCACACACTATCAAAGTGGGTGACTCCACATCAACCAGCAGAACTATTACTAGTGGAATGTCACAGGGGTCAGTGCTGGGCCTCCTAATGTTTGGTATATACTTCTCAAATGTTCAGGTCAAAACTAAAGGGTTGTCGCTGACGAAGTTTAAAGACGACTGCAAACTAGGTGCAATCACTGAATCCCCACATGATGTCAGTATACTCCAGAAGGGTCTCATGCAGACCAACAACTAGTGTATTAGTCACCATTTCAAACTGAGTGCAGAGAAATGCATCATCATTCCCTTCAACACAGACAATGTCCACTCACATTATTAGATCAACAATACCCTAAGTACCCACAAAGTGGTAAGGGACCTGGGATCACAAGTTGACTACGACCTTAACTTTGACCACCATGTGTGTTCTGTAGTAAGGAAAATGTTCTAAATTGCACACTTGATTTGTAAAGGCATCACCTCAAGAGCAAAAGAAGTTATAGCACCCCTATACTCGGCACTTATCCGGACCATAATTGAGCATAATGCCCCATTTGACATGTACTGTATTAAGCACCTGCAACTATTAGAGAGATGTCAGAGTTTCTAACAAAGAAGATCAATGGGCTCCAGCATGTGCCTTACACAGACCGACTAAAGTCCATGTCATTATACTCTGTATCATATAGACTTCATAGGGGAGACTTATCCCTGGCTTACAGAGCAATCCAAGACCCAAACCTAATGAATGTGTTGCATATACATAAATCAAACAGGACTAGGGATACCCATTTCTGGGACCTAAATATGACCTGCATCTTAAATAGGACATGCTGGAGGGACAGATTTATCTCCCAGTGACTGCTGCATCTTTGGAACAGGCTACCAATTAATATGAAACCAAGCACCTGTATGACACTGTTCAAGAGGAATCTGGATGGGTGGATAGGGCACCATAAATTCTTACTGGGGATAGAGACCACAACCTTTTTGGACATGGGGTAGTCATTGTTAAATGCAATCTTGGGTATTGACTAACATTTCTGTGCTATTATATTGGGATGAAATGATTAGACTTAAAATGACAGGTCAATAACAATTAAAATCTGTCCCCATTTTTGCACCTTTGTCCCCCCATTATTTTATGCTTTTTCCATATTTCTTGCACTAAGAGGTTGAAAGGTATGTGTCTGGCTGAAACTTTGATGAATCATATATGTAAGTAACTTTATTATGTCATTGTATAACACACTTTACCCTGCTGCTGTTGTTTATTTTTTCTGTATGTGAGTCTCTGAATAATGTAGGTTTCAATATGCACACTTTCTACACATTATGTACATCAGTCACAGTCATGGTCATGTTTACACCTGCTCTTTGTAAAGCTGTACTGATACAGAACACTGAAGGCTCTGTATAGGTGTAATGTCTCTCAATTGCCCTTCATGAATATTAATATTATACCAAAGAAGATCACACTATGTTCAAACCCTTTTTAAACAGCATCCACTCCCATAGCATG
The DNA here is from genome assembly GCF_019279795.1 of Protopterus annectens. Lineage (NCBI taxonomy): Eukaryota > Metazoa > Chordata > Ceratodontiformes > Protopteridae > Protopterus > Protopterus annectens. The sequence continues at coordinate 650,348,266 of NC_056745.1, read as the reverse complement.
TCCATTTTTTATCAAACCCTAAAACTGCTTGAATACTCCTCCCAATTTCATTAATGCAAAGCATGTCCTGGGTATGTATGTACACATTTAAAGAAAGTGAAGATTAAACTGACAATATATTCTTGGTAGTAACAATGTAATATGTGATTGGTGTTTTAATATTTATTGCTGCTTATTAACCAGGATCTTTATTTCAATAAAACAACCAGCAAAACTGGATACAACAAAGACAATGACAATTAAGTGCAACAAATACATTCAGCTTTAGTAATATTGATCCTTTGTCATCCTGTCTGTCCACTTTGATTAGTTGGAAATCAGCCACTAGAAGAATCGGATCTGGCAGTTTGATCACTTCTCCAAGTGCTGAGTCTCAAGCTCCTTACCTGCTGCAGTAAATGCATTGATCCCCAGAGCTGGATCCAGCACTAGGCAACCTGGGCAGTTGTCTAGGGCCCACTGGCTTGGGGTAGCCCACTAACATAAAATTTACATTTCTTCAAGAAAACATTCTGCATGCATTATATTTCTTCTTTACGGATTCATGTAGAGTACATCCATAGTAGTATCTGTGTGTGCACGCCCACATCAGAGCAGTTATGCAGAGTTGAGAGGGTTGCCGTTCCTTTCTGTTCACGCATTAGAGCATTATGAAACGTTGCCAAAGAGGATTTTTATGAAGAATTACAAGCAGTGGAACAGGTTAGGTAGGAATGTGTCTGTGCTTGTGTATGTGTGCGTGTGTGCCTGTGTGTGTGTGTGTGTGTGTGTGTGTGTGTGTGTGTGTGTGTGTGTGTGTGTGTGTGTGTGTGTGTGTGTGTGTGTGTGTGTGTGCGCGTGAAATCTCCCAATTAGGAATGGCAGGTCAACTTATTCACGCTCAAACCCTGTACCTTGCTTACAAGATACTACAGCCTGAATCTTCTATACCAACTACCAAACTATCATCCGCAGGTTTATTTTCAAGGACTGTTGAGTTTCAGTGCATCAAAGAATGTTGACTTTCTGTGCATTTTCAAGGATGGATGACTTCCAGTGCATTTTCAAGAGCTGTTGAGTTTCTGTGCATTTTTAAAGAATATTGACTTTCTGTGCATTTTCAAAGAATGCTTTCTGTGCATTTTCAAGAAATGTTGAGTTTCTGTAACTTTTTCAAGGAATGCTGAGTTTCAAGGGAAGCTAGTTTACTGTAGCTCATGCTAAGTCAGTCTTCAGTGCGCAACTGTTTTGTTTAGCAAACAGCCATCATTAGTATTTGTGCTTTCAGATATGAAAGCTTTCTTGCTAGCACAACAGGTAGCACACTTGCCTTTGGTGTAGAAGGCTGTGGATTCTACTCCCATACCATATAGGTACAGTGCTGATATTGCAGAATCATTTAAAGGAGGATGAGGGTGGCTCTTCCTTTGGATTTGATGTCTAATAACTATGCATCTGTTGCCAGTTTCACAGCCATTCCCTATTGAAATAGTACCAGTTTACGATTTTTAAAGTAATGTGGGAAATTTATTCTTCAAGGGCAGCAGGCATTAAATTTGTACAAGAAACACTGAAACGTATAGTTGTTTGCCAGTAACAACCTCTTCATTAGTTCTAGATCTCTTTAATATGGAATTATATGGATTTTACTTCTGCAGAGATTGTATATATTGACTGATATTGGTGGATTGCAATGACATAAGTTTGAGTGGTCTTTTTTGGTTGAAATGTTCTGTAATGGGTAGTAATGTCATTATTTCTTCGTATGTTTTGTTCCATTGCTTACTGGAAAAATGTTTAAACCTACAAATTTAAAACACACTTTAACAAGTGCCACTGTATTATATAAGGAATATCATTTAATACAATCAGGATAGTGCGTCAAAGAACACATGCATGTATGCATAGTCCTAAAAAATGTGCACAAGGGTCCTGTGGTTTGAAAACACACAAAGTTAAACTTATTCCACCACTGGCCAGATGCATTTTCTTTAAATGTGGGTTTTGATGCTGTTTCAATGAATGTGAGTTTCAAGGCCAGAAAAGCTTTCTGTTCATGCTAAGTCTGTTTCCATTGTGAGACTATATTGTTTTTTTAACAGATGTCTATCAGTGTTTGTGCTATAAAATGTTTGAAATAGAAGTTTGAAGTATCTGTAATCACTGTAGAAGTAAAGAAGAAAATAGTATCACGCTGACTGGTTTGAACAGTGTTCATGGACACTGGGGAGGTGTTTGCCAGGGCCTGCTGGAGGGGGAACCTAAGGCCCCATTTGACCATGATCTGGCACTGTTTGTCCCCCACCCAACCTCAGATCTTATTTGCCACCAGTGAAGATTGTTTTCTCCAAAACTATTAATGTGTTATTTTCTCCATTTCTTTGCTCGCCTTTTGCTTATCATATCCATTTACTAGCAGTATCTTCTGTTTCTTTTCTTCCACTCTGTAAAATAAAAAAAAAAGTTAAACTAATTTATATTATTACTTAGCTCTTTCTCAGTTAGTGACAGACAGGAGGCCTTGTTGCATCCTTTCAGCTCTTTCATTTCTGTACTGCAAATATCTTTTTTCCTTAATTTTCTGTCAGACATTGCTTGTATTTTCTGTGTTACAAGTTTACAAAAGCTTTATAGAAATTTTATTGAGTAAATTATTAAACTGCTGTAGTTTTATTGTTCTGTACTATTTATAGTACATATACTGTTTACAGAATGTATTCTATTGGTACAATGCAGTGCTTTCATTATTAACTATAGACAAAGGCTTTAATAAATATGGCAAACATGGCTACAAGATTCCACTACAGGATACCCACACTCACTGAATGCTATGCCTGGGGCAGGAAGATTCAACAGCCTCTCATAAGATAAAGATCTTACGCAGGTTCCTTTCCTGTCACCATTTACATCATCCATCAGGCCTAATAAGTCATCCCAGAGAACACTGCAGCTAGACTGGAACAGAATATTGAGGGCCTTCATCAAGGCACAAGTGAAACGACTGTCTTTCTATCTACCTTGGTCTCTCTAGGCTGCAGGGAGTTGGCCCTCAATCCCTTTCACATGCTCCTTCCCCATTCCATGTTTCAGCATTGGTAGTTTTTGGACAGTAATGTATTCCAGAACCTCTTAAGTTAGCTCCAATTGGATTCTTCAGCACTGACCTTTGTTCATCCAACTCTCTCAAATCTAAGCACCTCAAAACCAATAGACTCTCACTGTCATACCCATAAGGGCAAGTCCTTGGCACCATCTTCAGCTCCAACGCATTCTGTGCCCATTTTGGTAAAAGGATCCTTGGTGTTCTAAGTATCAGCTATGATCTTAATGTTGGAATCATCCACTTCATCACTGCTGGTGCCCCTTTTCTTAATGCCATCGATGTCCTCTTTGGTGGAGACCAATATGGAGGTTTCTTCAAAAGAAAGACAGTAGAAAGAGAAATCAATATTCACTTGGAAAAAAGAGCTATCCAAAAGGTGTCATTAGACCAACAAGGGTCCAGGTCTATTCCAGATTCTTTTTAGTTACAAAGAAAACATCTGACTTTGGGCCAATTTGAGACCTCAGAGCTCTAAATCAATAAGTAAAGAATACCAATTCCAGATTGTATCAGTTCAAACCATTTTACCTTGTCTGCAAGTAAAATACTGGATGTGCTCCACATACATTTTCAGGATGCTTATCTTCACTTCAAAATCTTCAAAGTATTCAGCAGGTACCTAAATGACTGGCTGAGAGCCAGTCACTTCCTGTTATGTGCATTGCCTTTGTTCTCACCACAGAACCCTGGGTGTTCACCAAGTGCATGATACTAGTCACAGCTCATCTGCATCTCAGGGGAATGCATACATTCCCAAATTAGATGATTTGCTCCTAGCTGCAATAACACTGGAGACCCTTTTGTCTGCAAGAGATTACTTGATTCAGTTGCGCCTGTCCTTAGGTATCTCCATAAATTTGGCAAACTCACAATTTATAGGTTGCCATCTGTACACAAGATACTGCATAGTCTGTTTGCGATAAGGCAGGTCACTATGCCTAAAGTTGTCTTACCACGCTCTGTCTTAGTATTTCTCTTATTAAAAGTTCTCAGACTAATGGTGACTTTAAACATTCTCAGACTAATAGCGACTTCTATCTTCCTTGTCCTTCACATATGTTATATATATACACACACACATATATATATAAAATGATCTTTTTCATCAGATGCCATGAATCCTCCAATTTGTCTTTCTCCAGTTTGCAGATAGTATCTAAAATGGTGTCTAGAGTCTCCCACTATTCCACTGAGAAGACTTTTTACCCTTCTTCTTCCCAGGGACACAGCTACCATGGAGCATTCTTCTGCCTGGGGTGGGGAAGCATTTGAGGGGGAAATGATTAGTGGGACTTGGACAGAAACAGGTCAAGCTTCATATCAACACATAAGAGAAAACATTGTACACAATTTAAGATTGTCTTTTTGTTGGAGTGATCTCAAGTCACTCAGACAACATGTGTAGTCTGATGCATCAACAATCAAGTTAGAACAAGAGATTATCCTCTGTGTGGAGAGACCAAGAAAGTGTAGCAGTAGGCCATGTCTTCACAGAGTTTTTTGTTCACAACAAATATACTAGGATGGATCAGTTACATAGCAGACAGGCTCAGCACATCTATTTTGATGCCTCATGTGTGGTCCTTCACTCCAAGAACAGCACAGAAGATTTTTTTTGCTGCTGGGACTGGCCTTGCTGTGATCTCTTCACTTCCCCATCCAACACCAAATGCAGCAGCTACTTTTCCCTAATCTTCCAGAGTGTCATTGTTTGTGTCCTTTGGGACTTCTCTATGCTTATCTTCTTCTTCCCCTGATAACAAAGTTTCTGCAGAAAGCTTCTGTGTGAAAGGCATCCATGGATTCCTCCTAGCTCCTTTCTGGCCCAGACAAATATGCTATGGCCTCATGTGAAGAAGCAGCCATAACTTCTAGATCCACAACTGGATCATCTATCTCACTCATCTGGCAAGCTTCACCCATACATCCATTTCCTCAAACTGACTGCATGGTTTCTCCAGTTCCAGTAATTACTTCTGATCATGCCTTTTCTGCTAGTGTAGTTTAGCTTTTCAGAAGGATTCCTCTCATAAAGTCTACTAGAGTAAGTTGGAACATCTTTTTCTTTTGGGCATCTAACCCTCTTCTGTCAGTTCAGCAATTATTTTTTGCCTTTGTTGATGTGGTCATGAATTATTCATCAAAGTACAATCAGCTGCCATCTCCAACTTTCACACAAGGTTTCCATATTCTTCTTTTGACATTCAAAGAATATGTAAAGGTTTTTCTAAATGAGACCCCCCCCCCCCACCATCCATGAGACCTACATTTTTTATTAGAGACTTTAACTCACCCTTCTTTGAACCAGCCTTGTCTGCTGAGTTGAATTTCTTTTCATGAAATACCTTTCTCCTTGTGGCACTCACCTCAGTCAGAAGAGTATCACATCTGCACGCATTATTCTTAATGTCCCTTTGTCTAGTCTTCCACAAAGACAGAGCTTCACAAAGAACTAACCCTTCTTTCATCCCCTACTTTGCTTCTTAGTCCAATTTTAACCAATCTATTCACATTCCAATCTTCTTTCCTATCAAATCTAATAAAAGAGAATTTGTACTTCACACCTTGGGATGTTCAAAAGGAATAATAACTCCATTTCCAATGTACTAAATCTATCAGTAAAGATTCACTGTTGCTTGTTTCCTTTTTGCTCTTGAGACTAGAGTGTAAGGAATATAAAATAGCTCTGTACAGATGTTTATTAGATAGCATAACCTTTCCATACCAATTAAGAACAAGTTCTTAACGAAGCCAAAAGTCCATTCAACCAGGTTGGTGGCAGCTTCTATAACCTTCTTCCGAAATTCTTCAGTAAATGGCAGCAACTTTGGCTTATCTTTTCTAGAAATTACAAACTAAAAATTATCTCCAGAACTCTTAAGTGCATACTCATATCTTTCCAATTGGGAATATTGGTAGCTTGGAATTCTGTTCTACTAGTAAAAGCAGATGGATGGGATGATATGGGATGCAGAAGTTATATAATTACCATAATGCTAGATTCTTGTCATCCCTAGTCCATTTGCTTTGATGACCTACCCTCCTTCACCTTTAGGCTATCTTGAAATCTGTCCTCTTCCCAATGTTTAATTCCAATATTCATTTTGACCCTTTTCCATTTGGGAGATAGCAGCACATTCGATCTGAGGTAGGACAGGACTCAGATGTATTATAGGAGTTAGGGAGAACTTGGAGATTGAGTGCTTGGAGAGGAGATAAAACTCTGGATTAAATTAGATCTGCCTCATTTCCCAGACTTCTATTTATACTACAATTATCATATCTTATGAGAGGCATACCAACAGTTTGAAATGTATTCTGTCACATATACTCAATGAATATGGTGAAGGAGATCTTCTTCTTCTAATAATAATAATAATAATAATAATAATAATAATAATAATAATGATAATAATAATTGTTTTTTTCGGCTTTTCCCATCCGCTAATAATTGGCAGTAGATTTTTACGTAATAATAATAATGATGCCTTACTTAGTAGAAAATTAGGATTAAATGAAGACCTGACATATACCTGTACAATGTAATACTTGAACTTGGATAATGCCTGAATGTTTATGTATAACATACATTATGTGTCTACCTATTTATCTGTCTATCTGTCTGTCTATCTCTCTGCAGTCAACAGTGTGTTTGGTCAGCATCTGTTTATTCGACTGTCTTTGGTCAGTGAAACAGATGGTCAACAGATGTGTGACACTACAAATTCTTGGGGTTGGGAATATTTCCTTTCCTTGATTTTATGTGATCCTGGAGTCGGTAAATATAATTAGCAAGGGTGTAGGTGTGCACTACCCACATGGAGAGTGCGGGGGGCTTTTGTGTGTGGCTTTCTCCCCTTAAAACTTGATTTTTTTCTTTTTTATTTCTTCCTTGTTTTAAATTTTGCATGTTCGAAGGTTGTTTCTTAGTGCATGTATAGTAGCTAGTTGACATTCATATTTTTGATGTATTCTGGTATCTGTTTGGAGCACTGACAAACATAAATGTTGCCAAATGCTAGTAGAATCATATGTATATACACACACACACACACATATATATATATATATATATATATATATATATATATATATATATATATATATATATATATATGTGTGTGTGTGTGTGTGTCTATGTGAATCCACTTTTGAATCTTGAAATACTGAAATTTCGAATTTCGGTATTTCGAGACCAGAATGTCAAAAGTGCAGTTGTTCAAAACTGCACTTTAATGAATCTTTGTTTCCTGAATACACGGTAGGTGTGGTGCAGTGTGTAGTTTATTATTTTCTGTCTCTTTAAGGGGCACTATGTTCTGTGATTTCCACATGGCAGCTGACCTCTGGTTATGTACAGAGATTCAGGTAGGTGTTTAGTTTTGTAGGGCTTTGGGTGCAGATATGTTAGGTTTTATTTTTTTGGTGAGTTTTAGGTGTAGTTTGGGGTAGGTAGGTGAGCGAGTGTGTATGTTAGTGTTGCAAGTGGTGATTTTTGTACATGTGTAATGTGTGTGTGTGTGTGTGTGTGTGTGTGTGTGTGTGTGTGTGTGTGTGTGTGTGTGTGTGTGTGTGTGTGTATGTTATTAGTCAGTGTAAGTATGACAGTGTGTAATGGGAGTGTAGAGCACGTACAAGTAGGTTTTGGGCATTTTTTTTCGAGTTAGTGCAACCTCAGAGTTAGTATATATAGGTAGTGGACATGTGGGGGGTGCAACCTCCCACATGGGCAGTGCAGGGGGCTTGCCCCCCCTGCAAAATCATATGTTTGTGTTATTTGCTTTTAGTTTATTATTGTTTCTGTTTTATATTGGAGGAGGGTTGTGTTTTTACTTTTGCTTTGTGGTGTACGGTGTTTCGATGTTTTGGTATTGTGTGGTTTTGTGTTTTTGCAGTTTCAAACTTCTGGACTCAAATTACTGAAATTCAAAATTTCAGTATTCTGAGATTCAGAAGTGGATCCATATGTGTATATTTATATATATATAATATATATATATATATATATATTTATATATATATATATATATGTATATATATATATATATATATATATGTATATATATATATATATATATATATATATATATATATATATATATATATATATATATATATATATATATATATATATATATATATATATATATATATATATGTATGGCTTACAATCTAAATGTGGAATGGCAGTTTTACGACTGCCACTTGTTCAAAATCGCGGCGCTCAAGGTCTGCAATGCCGAACTGCAATAATTACGAACCATAATAACGAATGTAGAGGTGCAGTCGTTATAATGAGTTTGGTATTGTGAATGTAGAGCTTGGTATAGTGGGGAGTGGGGAATTTCCCATTTTCCTCATTATAGTGCGATCTCAGAGTTGGTATATTTAAGCTGAAGGGAGTGAGGGGTGCATGGGTGCTTGTCCCCCTGCAAAACATTGATTCTGGAAGTTCGGTGTTGTGAATGAGACCATTGTAGTGATGATTTCTGACTTTATGAAGTGATTGGTGAATACATTTCATAGTTTCGGTTTGGCATTGTGCATAAACGCACAATTGCCATTCCGAATTTTGATAGTAAACCTATATATATATATATATATATATATATATATATATATATATATATATATATAAAACATATCTGAAGTAATTAATATTTTAAATATTTGAGTAAAGGTAGCAAATGAGCTCTTTTTCTTTTTCTTTCTTTCTTTCTTTCTTTCTTTCTTTCTTTCTTTCTTTCTTTCTTTCTTTCTTTCTTTCTTTCTTTCTCTGAGACCAAGAAATGATATTAAATTATTGCATGCAATTTTCAATTTAATGTATGAGGTTTCAGTTAAGTTGCCCACATATTTAAATTGTATATAGCAATAGTTAATTCATACTTACTGTACACCAACAGACGCACACTCAATACTGGTACACCCACACACAGAGTGATGTACACATAATCGTACACACATATGTTTGTGTGCACACAGTCACACATTGACACAGACACACATACACACACTGCACCAGAATATCATCAAACCCCATTTTCTCATTTTCTACATGGGGTCAGAGTGTAGCATCAAATGTTGACATTTCTCTAAAGTCAGTGTCACTCTCCTACCTTCTTTAACAGTCATTCCTGACTGTCGCAGGCCTTCTCTCACACAGTCCCTCTAGTCTCTTGCCTTCTTCTTGTCTCTCCAAAATTTTCTTCAGAAAATTTTCTTCTGTTTTCCTGTACAAGTACCCAGTCCTCCAGAACATGTTCTCTTTAGCCTTCTATACAATTGGAGCTACTTGAGCTTTTGCTCTGATGTCCTCATTTCTTCATCTGTCCCACAGTGTGCATCTTACCACTAATTTCAGGCACTTCATCTCCATCACTGCTAACTTCCTCAACTGCTCTGCGTTCACTGCCCAGGTTTCTGTACCATACAGAATTACTGGTCTCACCACTCTTTTGTAAGCCTCACCTTTCAGCTTCTTTGGCACTCTTGCCACACACCACTAATAACATTCTGTGCCAGTTGGCTGCAACCTCTCTGACTCTAGCTTTGACCTCCTCATTCAGGCTTTCCCTCTCCTCAGCTACCCCTCCCAGGTATTTAAAGCTCTAAACCTATTCCATTATCTTCCCTTCTATCTCAATTTTCAGCATCTTCTGTTTTCCCCCATTTGTGGCCATTACCACTGTCTTATCTCCACTTAGTTTCATCCTGTACACATTCAGTTGTGCATTCCATTTCCCTATCACTGGCTGAAGTTCTTGTTCAGAGACTGTCTGTAATGCTGCATCTTTTGCATACAGCACCTTTCTTGATCTGTCCCTCCTACCTCCTTCTTCATGTAGTCCATCACCAGTATTAATATCAGTGGGCTAACAGATGAAACTTTATGCACACCCACTTCTAAGGAAGACATCTCTGAGTCCAAACACTGTTTGTATTTGTGTTGCTGGATTTTTGTGCATAGGCTGCAATAAATCTACCATTGTTTCTGAGGCTTCAAACTATGTCGGGACTCTTCACATCAGCTTTCTTGGGACCTTGTCCTTTGCTTTCTCCAAGTGTAGGAATGTCCAGTTAGATTCTTCCCTCATCTGTAGCTTCTTCTCAACTATCTGTCTCACTGCAAATATCAGGTCAGTTGTGCTGCATCCTAATCTATATCCAAACTACTCATCTCACTTTTTACTACTGTATGTATTTACCAAACACCCTCTTCAGAACTTTAATGCAGTGTGACAGGAGTTTGATATCACTATAGTGACCACAGTTGTGAATGTCACCTTCATTCTTGCACAGTGGCACTAGAATGTTTATTCTCCAGTCATCTGGGATATGCCTTTCTCTCCATACTGAAATGACTGCCCTCTGGAGCCTTTCCTTCAACTCTTGTGCTTTCTGTTCATTCTTCTCTGAGTATTGGTTCAGCTGATTGTAGCAACCAATAGTTTATGCTTTGGGATGACTGTTTTACTGTGGATGACTTTACAATTGCTGATTCTACTCCAATGCTTTTCCTTACTAGGAGGAAGTCTACCTGAGTTTCATGCTGGTCACTTTTGTATATGACATTGTAACTAGCTCACTTGTTGATCCTTATGTTTGCCACCATCAACCATTTCCCAAGCAGATGCCTAGAATGGCTTCTCCTTCTTTATTCCTGTTTCCCCACCCATGTGGACCTAGGCCATAGTCATGTCCTGTTTTGTCTGTCCTGATATGTCCATTTGGATACGCATTATCAACACCAACTGATGTCCAGCTTTATCTAGTAGGTTTTGCAACTGCTACCTGAATGCACTATTTTCCAGGCTGTTACAGCCCTGATGTGGGGCGTAGGCTGAATATTGCCTTATCCTTACATTGTAGTCTGAGTACCATGAGTCTGTCACTAATTCTGATGACATCCCTCGCTGTCAACTGCACCCTTTCCTTGACAACAATTACCCCACCATGTCTAGGCTGTCCTTAGCTTGCGTAGTAGATTCTGGATCCCAAGCCAAGTGGCTTTGTTGCACTGCCCTTGTCTCTTGTCTCCTGGATACAGAGAAAGTTCAGCCTCCTCCTTACTATCATGTCATCTGCTTCTAAGCTGCGCATTGTAAGTGAACCTATATTGAGTCCATCAATCCTTAATTTATGTCTGGCACAGTGACTGGTTTTCTGTTCAGCCTTCATTCAACTGAGCTATCCCAAGTAATCCAAGTTCAGCAACTGGACATGAGACAGATGGTAGCTTGTTGACCAAAGGGTTTCTGGGCTTTATGGCAGGCACACACTGGCCAGTAGAGGTACATAGACCCATACCATCATTAACATTGTTCCCTGGCCAGGTCCTCAACCTACTTATTACTGGCAAATATTCATGCCCGTTTTTGGCAGCATTAGTCAACATGACCAAGTCACTAATCAATCAGTCAATTGTTATACCATGGAGTGGCTAGCTCTGACATAGCCAGGCATGATACCAGAATATACTTGTGACATTCTCCAGGTTTTAATAGCTCAGTTACCTTTTCTGTTGTTTCTGGTACGCTTGTGTTTAAGGGTCTTTCAATGTCAATATCATCTGCATATGCTACTTTACTTATACATACATACATACATACATGCATACATATATTTAGAATTCATTTGCATATCATAGGATCATAAGAGATGTCTAGGCTATTAGCCCTGAGGCCCTTACAAGCCTAGCCAAGAATTTATCCCATGTTCAGACAAGTCAGCATCCTGACCCAATGCCTCTGTCCAGCAGGGACACAGGTGGAATTCCAGGGGTGTATTTTTTGTTCTCCATCCAATTATCCAGGTTGCACTTAAAAAGGGTTAATTAGGTACTCTGCTTGACATGGAGAGGGAATCTATTCCACAGAAGGGGAAGTATCTGGGACACAAATCTGTGCCGCCAACAAGTCCTATTGATGTCACAGACCAGGTTGAGGTCACCATGTGGGTTACTCGAGTGCAGCTTGATTTGCGGATATGCAGCAGTCCCATCAAGGCGAGGCCTGAGATTTCTTTATATGCCAGACAGAGGTCACCTCTGAGGAGTCTGTATGAGATGGAACAGAGGGACAGAGCTTTTAGCCTATCTGTGTAGGGTAGATGTTTGAGGCCCTGGATTCTCCTGGTGAAGAACCTCTGTGGTCGCTCCAGCTGCTGCATGTGCATTGTGAGGTACATTTGGAAAGAGGCATTGCACTCAATAATGGGCCTTATAAGGGATGAATACAGGGATGTTATGACCTCCTTGTTCCTGGATAACATACCCTTACTAATGAAGTGGGCCATTTCGAAAGGTATTCATACAGTGGAGGCAATATGGTGGTCAAAAGTCAATTTGCTATCAACCTGGGTGCCCAGGTCCCTCATGACTGATTGTGTGCTTAGGACCTTGTTATTAATGTGATAAATTGTCAAGACATCACTCTCCCCAAATGGGATGATGATGCATATTTTTGCATTCAGTTTTAGGCCATGTTTCTGACACCAGTCATTTGTTTTGGGTGAGACCTTCTTGGAGGATGTCCACATCACTACGGGAATTTATGACATTGCCCAGCTTGCAGTCATCTGTAGACTTGGCCAGCCATAGCCCACTGGTTTTGGCCTCCACCTCAGAAATGTATATCCCAAACAACAGAGACCCCAAGACGAATCCCTGGGGTACACCACTCGTTATGAGTCTACTGCTTGAGATGGTTTCCCCTATTCTGATAAGGTGGGTCCTATCAGTGAGGCAGTTTGCTACCCATCTGGTAAAATACAGATTGATGCCTAGTTGAGAGAGTTTATTTATTATACCCATGTGGGGAATAGTATTGAAGGCTTTGGCCAGATCAGGGTAGGTGGTGTACACCTTCTTCCCCTCATCCATGACTTTGGTGACTGTCTCAAAGAAGTCGACCAAATTTAACAGGCATGACCTCCCCTTGACAAAACCAAATTGTGTGGGATGAAGTGTTTGGAGGTTGCCAATGCCCTTGTTAATGAGGTCCGTGATAATCCATTCCATGGCCTTGTAGATCAGGCTAGTTAGGCTGATGAGTCTATAAATTCCTGGATCAGTGGATGCTCCACCTTTGTGCAAAGGGATGACAGTGGCTGTCCTCCACTCAGCTGGGATAAAGCCGGTACTCAGGTTTTAGTTAAATAGGGTGCCTAATGGTGCTGCAGGTTCCTGCCTGAGTTCATGTGGGATGCAGCCTGGGATGTTATCAGGTCCCATGGAGGCTGTATTTTTTGCCTTTGAGAGGGCAGTGATGACTCACTCACTAGTAACACTGCATGTTTGTCCTGGGTAGTAATACCATATTTATGTACTGAGTAGTAATACCATAAGTTTGTACTGTCTAATAGCACTGTGCGTTTGTACTGAGTGCAAATACTGTATGAATATACTGAGTAGGAATATTGCATGTTTATACTGAGTTAATTTCAAAGTACTGTCCATTCTCCTCCTAGCTGTCCTCATCATACCTTCTAAACAGTGCTTTAGCCTTATGTCTGTAGCACCAACTCTTTGTTCTTTCTCACATCATTGCACACTACTAACACTCCAGTGTCCTCATTTTCTGCTGTCTTGATATTGATTTTCCCACCCCTTTTGAAAGTGTCACCAGACCCATCCCACGTATCCTGACTTGAGCTACAGTATAATAACAGTATTCCTCATAGTCTTCCTCAGATAAGGCGAGATGCTACAAGTGGAGTAGCTATTTATGCACTGCATCCACTATGCACCAGTGACCACAAAACCAAATTCAGCTGCCTCCGCCCTTTTTATGGCTCACTCACATACCTGATTGCTAACCATAAAGAAGAATTAATTATGTTTTTCCTTCACAGAGCAAGTCTGGATAAAAATATCTGTACAGAGTAAACACCTTTTCCTAAGTCTTCTTTAACTATGCCAATCCAGTGTCTGTGCACTGCTGCACTTCTTTTCATGTTAGACTACTCCCCCTTCCCCATGTGAAATGTGCCCACACACTGTTCTTTCTCTTGTTATCATTAAATTACTGATGTCCTTCTAGGCTGACCTTATATAGAATGATTCTAATAGGCTTAAACCTACACTCAGAAGGTGCATCGGGTATAAAAACTCCAAGCACGTATGGCCTCCTCCTTCTCTTCCTATGAATGGTGTCTTGTTTGACAAACCTTTCTTAAAATCGTTATCCTCACCTGACATTCTAGCCAGTGGTTATACATGCCTTATGCTGGGCAAATCCAGTAACAAATATAAGAAGTCATTGCTATTCTTATCTGTGTGAGATTTCAAGCTATCTGTCTGCCATGAGCCATGTATTATCAAAAGGAAAGGAGTAGTGTTTGGGTCCTCTTCATAAACATTGTGCCCATGGAATAGGGTATGTACACAGTAAAACTGCGCACCAAAGTCCTTCTGAAGTCATAAAAACAACTACAAGTGAATTATTCTAGTGCAGTCTGCAGTTCAGTGACATTATCAAAAACATTGGCTATTGGAGGGATCGGTCCCACCTAAATATGCTCCAGGACCTGAGCAACATACCAATACTTTTGAGTAATGTCCCTGAGCAAACCAAACCCTCTTCTACTGCTATGTCACTCAGCATCACAATTTCATTAAATAAAGGAATCCCTACTGGTTGCTCTGAACCCTATGGCATAGGCAAACCTGCTACCACAACCACACGTTTCTGCCCTCAAAGCACTAATGCAACACTACTCCCACCAATGGTAGTACTCACCCATGTAGATCCCTATTCTGCATTTGTAAAGAAGGAGATGCAAAGCATCACAAATCACTCCTTACTATATATGTAGAACAGAGGCTGGGAATAGTGTGTTGTGGTGCACTGGGAGTGCAAAGGGGACATAGATAACTTGCTTTACACATCATTTACAAGAGACCACAGGGCACAACTGCAGATACTGTTCAATGCATAAGCCCTTTTGCAGAAGTTATTGTAATTCCAGAATTCTCTGCAGTGCCTGTCTTTTACTACAAAATATACTGGTGCAAATAGAAGATGTGATGATGCAAAGAGTATGCAGAGTCATGGAGCCATTCCCATCTTGCACTTTTCTGTAACAGTGGTACACAAAGCATATGACCCAGGCAGGCAGGGGTCTACCACAGCCTGTAAACATAGTAGTCAGGATTCTGCTTGCACAGTGTTCTCTCTGTCCTTGGCCAATGGTGCACATTGTACACAATCATTCTGCATGCACATTAGACCACAAATGTTCAGGACCATGAAATTTAATAGTGACACTCAGAAAACAAACATAGTATGCGGTTATGAAAGTGCACGCTGTGATATAGGAGACAATCTCTTTCTTTGTGGGTCACGACAACTTGCTTTGACAAATGTCTTTCACCAACAAAACATTGCAAACAGTGTACTAACTCTTAAGTTTGACTGTATTAACATCAGCAAAATGATACTACTTAGAGACTTTAGTGCCATCTAGCTTAGAATTGTGACCACATCAAGAATGCTGATAGCATGACTGATATGCGAAGGCTAATCTTCTTCATGTGGAAAAGTAGTTTCCTTAATGTTTACCAAGGATATTTTCAGTAATGATGTTCTTCATATCATTCGCATGTCTAAGGTATCAGGTGATGTCATAAAACATACAGTAATGTTAGTCACAGGCAAATGTAGAGGATTTTATATAATGTGCTTTTGCTAAAAGTGAAGATGAGGGACAGTATAAGGCAAACAATGCCCTTAAAGCTCTCTTTTATTTGGGTTTCTACCATTTGGGCCTTGATTTATAAAATAAGTGTATTAGAGACTGGTTAATAAATGAAAACTATGCTGATATTCTTGTTTTCATTGCTTATTTAGATGGTTAAAGCACAGCACAATTTTTTTTAACACATGCAATGATAGTTTTATAAAGCAGTCTAAAAGATTTATGGTATGGGTGAGAAGGTACATCAAGGAAAAACAGAATATTTTATATGTGGGATCCTCACCCCCACAATGACCACTGAGCCTCTTCTTTGGCCACCTGATAGCCTCATTCATTCTTCCCAAGTCACTACCTCCTGGTCCATTCATTCTTCAGGGAGGTGAGAGTCATACGTTAAGAGTGGTGTGGTCATCCATTCTGAAGGTGGAGTTTTTTTCTTCTGTTCGTATTCCTTGCCCCTGGCAACTTTCATGTTATACATATAGCTGCTACCACGAAGTATGTGCATGCTATCATACATACAAGCTCTCCTGGTCAAGTGGAGCCTCACTTTCAGCATGTGCACACCATGATCTTCCCTGCAGGTGATGTACCTGCATTCCTGCTTTGTCATCAATATCATGGATAAGGTATTGGCTGCTCACTGCCATCCTATCCCCCAAGTCCCTCCAGCTCTCATGCCCCTAGCTGAACATGGGTTATCTGCAATACAGTTGTGGCTTTTTGGTGAAAACAAAAAATCTACTTTTTGAGGTTAGATCCACAAAGAAAGTTGTATATAGCCAATGGAATGCGATTTAGAAAAAATGTAACAATCAGTAGAGGGATGGAGAGTTTTTCATATGTCCTACTCGCTTACTACCACCACCCAGAATATAACGTAGATTCACTGTCACCAGCCAGCTACTTTAAGGCTCTTACCAAGTTACCCAATTACTCTTAATAAAATGAATGCCTATATAAATGGTAGCATTTCCAAGCAGCAAGACTTTCCAAAAAGACCAGCCACAATTAATGGTTGAGATATCTTTAATAATAAATATTTTTAAAAAACATGAAAATACTGAATATCTGTTTACAATAAACACCAGAGTTTCATTCACAGGAAATATAAAAAAAACAACACAGATAGAAAGACTCAGACGGGTATAGAAAAAAAACAGCATTTAGCTTATATCCCTATATTTCCTAACTGACTGAAGAATTACTATTCCCTGGTTACTTACTAAAGCAAGGCAAGATGACGTTAGATGAGTGTCTTTTGTCATGTCTAATAACAAAGCGCTGAGTGCCTGTATCCCATTTCTCAGTAGTATCTAAATGCAATTTCAGTGCTGATTACAGTATGATATCACTTCTGGTCACCTGACTCTGCAGTTCCAACACTATCTCCTCACTAGCAACTGAGCCAGGATTTGGCACAGATGTGTCACAATACACACATAGAACTTTGCTAAGGCTTAATACAGCATCGGTAAGCTATAAAACAATTCCATCACTTCTTCCCTTCCTGCAGAAAGGCTATTCATAGTCATTGCATCTCTGGCTGCATTCAGACCTGTGAAATAGAATCTTTATGGCCTAAACCAAGTAATTTAATTTCAGGCCATTTTTCTTAAGGTTATCTGGGCTAACCCCTTCCTGTCCAGTATCCTCTGTTAAAATATATACATTTCAGCAGTTACAATAATACAGCCTGACATACAGGTATATTTCATTTCTGTCTTTTCTGCAGCACCCACTGTTGATACATTTTTAACACAAGAATCTGTACAAATCAGTTTGATATTCAAATGACATAAGTCTTTACAAAACTCTAGCTAGCTATGCTGGCATATGTTACACATGCACTGCCCTACTCTCTGACACAGATGGCACTACCTCACATCATCGCATTAGGAACAGATAATTGGTTTGTGTTGAGCGAATACATAAAAAGATGGAAAATTATTTTTTTTCAGTATGGGGTTCAAGATCAAATCAGATTTAAATTGGCATATTATAAAAAAGGTGGTAGAGCTGGGTTAAATAATGCTCACCCTTTATTGTATATCATTTTTATTTTGGTGGAAGCAAAGCATGAGAGGGAGTTATTATTAATGAAACTTATTAATACAAAGAGTACTTGAAATCAGATGAAAGTACCATTAAAATCAATTGATAAATAGTGTAGTTTTAGAACATTATTTAAAGAAACAAAATTAAAAAAAAGCTTGAACTACCATTATAAAATATTTATTTTGTATAAATATCTTACTATAACAAATTATGAAAACCCAAGATGGGACAACTTGAGTCCAACTGCAATTTAAGCTATTAAGAGAAGGAGAGGAAGATGTCACTGACTACTTTTTTAGGATTTCGTGTGGCATTTAGCCCATAAAAAAATTAATAACTAACGGAAGCGGGATTGTCTTGTTCATGGTTATAAGTCACAAGATGTTATTGAATCTGTTATTATGGTAATATGTTTAAGGGAGTTAGGGAAAATTAGCAGAAAAGGTTCATCACTAGATCACTATTGCAGTAGCCTAAGCTATAGGACCCCCAAATTATTGGCTATACCCCCAGTTATTGGAGCACTAAGGGATGCTTTTAATTCTGCCAGTACTTCTGATAGTCAGCTATGTGCTCTTAGGAAACTAGCTAAACTTTACAATATAGCAGAACTTCATAAGTATTTTTTCTGTAACACTAGAACTAGCTCTTCTGTTTTGTTTAAATCTCTAGATCTAAACATTTGGCTGCATAAAATCTTGCACTGTCAGACAAGAATTGCAAGCCTTTGACAGATCTGGAAAGGTTTATACACCTCTAACTTTAGATTTTAGAACTGCTTTGGAGTCTAAGTCCAAACATCCCTAGAAATGCTCTTGTGATGTAGATGCAGTGTTTAGAGCTGCAACAACTGTGTCAGTGATACACAGGTACACAGAGCTATGAGGGCAAAATCTGCCTGAGAATATCACATCTGAAATTCTAAATGCTTCTCTTGATAAAGATGTTTTATTTAGCACTTCATCTGCTGAAGTGCTTAACGGATTTGATAAAAGGGGGAACCAAACAAGGGGTAAAGTAAATTTTCAATCCCCATGTACTTAATACAGTAGAAATTTCCCTTTCAGCCATGGGCCGTTTTACAGGAAACATTTTAAACAATCCAAAGAAAAGTTAGGAAAGCAACATTTAAAGACAACAGCAGGGCAGCAGTAAGAAAAAAAGGAAGGGTACCACAGATCGAATCTCAGTCCAACAAAAGTAATTGAAGATGCCCAGCTTCACTCCCCATCCCTTCCCCTCCCTCAAAACTGTCTGGACCTTTCAAGGGATCTCTCTCTCTCTTTCTCCAGACACCATGTTTTAAGAGATTCTCTGGAATGAGGAATCATTCAGGGAATCCTTCCCTCTCAACCTTTGAATTCTACTCTAGCCTCGCAATCAGCACCACATGTTTCTCACATAATTGGTCATATGCTATCCCAGGGAATAAGGCAACCTATACCTGAACATTAAAAAGGAAATATTTATTCAAGAATGTATCTAGTGCACAAAAGGGGGTCTGGAGACTTGTTTTTGACCCATCTTTCTTAAATCCTCATGTCAGAGTTCCAAAGGTCAAAATACTCACCCTGTAGTCTCTCTTCCATCTGATTCCTCCTCAAATTTCTTGATAACCCTCCATTTCAAAGATGCATATCTCCATATACCCATTCAGAGAACTTTCAGAGGTATTTTTTTTTTTTTTATAATTTCTGTTTCTAGTTCATATTTTCAGTTTTCTTCTTGACCCTTTGGTTTGCCCACAGTAGCAAAGGGTATTCACAAAGTGATGAACACCAGTGAGGGCTTTTACAGGTTACAAGGTATCTGCATCTTTCCTTACTTGGACGGCTGCCTTATTTTTGCAGACTATATTCAAAACTGTCAAGCATCTCTCCTCTTTGTCAGACGTCAGTTCCAGAACTTTGGTTTTCTACTCAGTGTGGGATGTCATCCATTGCTTCCCACAGAATAACTTTTCTAAGATGCCCTCTAGACACTTTGCAATGGCAGTATTTTACCAACAGCAGTTTCTTTAGTTTTCTATGCATCCTTTAACTAGAACAAGGGAATTCCTCAGGAATTTTGGGATACACAGCTTGTAGACTTTTCATGATCCAACTAACCAGATGATACATGAGAAAGATTCAGTGATTTCCCAAAATCAGTCTAGACTCAACAGCAGTACCCTCTGCCTTTTCAAATCCTGTGCTGCCTGTTATCAAGATGGAACTTCACTGGTGGGAAGAGCAATTGTTTCTGAATCCAGGTCTTCAGCCCCTCCCCAGTTTGTATGCACAATTGCCACAGACCTTGCCTGGGGATCTTCATCTAAGAGATGCAAAGTATACGTTCTGTGGGACAATCATTTCAGAAGGAAGCATATCAACATCAAAGAAAAGATGAGCAAATGCACTGAAAATCCTGATCATCTGTGGATTCCAGAGCCTCTTTGGTTAATTACACGCAGTATCGCCATCATGTGGTACATAAACAAGCAAGGAGGAAGCAGATCTTACCCCCCACCCTTGCAGACTAGCAATGATAGCCTAGAAACTGGCAAGTAAACAGAAACTATCCCTACTTATTTATTTATTTTATTTATTTATTTTACATTTGTTAACCGGGCTAGTCTGGCTGGATACATGTCCATTTTCAGCAGAGGCCCGAGGAGAAAAGCTCCACTATCATACTAACTATACAGTTTAAAGAAATTAAAACACTAAATCAAGAAAACAATCAAACAATAAAACAATGAAAACAATGACTAAAAAAAAAAGCAAAGTACAAATGAATATACAGTATTACTGGTCTAGTCTGGCCAGATAAGTGTCTATTTTCTGCAAAGGTTTGAGGAGGAAAGCTCCACTATCATACTATAAACATTACAGATTAAATATCACTATATGAAAAAGAAAGAAACAAACATTGTCAAAGAGAAAAATACTATTTAATATACAGTGTTAGCTATGAAAGCAGGTAGTGTAGCAGTTATCAATCAGGATTGGAGCATGGGCATAGCCAGTGATTTTGTAAATGATTTCTAATCTGTTTTTTGAAAAGGTGACATGAGCTTAGGGAGGTCAGTTCAGTGGGAAGTTTATTCCAATATGATCCGACAGTATTTGCAAATAAGGAGTCACCTGCTTTATTATGAGATTTGAGAGTAGTTACTAGGAGCTTGTTGACTGAGCGAAGTGTACTAAGATTTTATAAGGTGTGATTAGGTTGTTCAGTATGGGTGTGTTGGAGGGGTAATGTAGAATTTTAAAAGTCATGACTAGTTGCTGTAGGAGTATTAGGTTTGGAAGTTCAAGCCAGTTGAGTTTCTTTAAGTTAAGACAGTGATGAGTATGGAAAGGAGAGCCAGTTGCAAATCTGGCAATGCTATGGTAGGCTAAATTAAGTTTCTGAAGGTTAGCTTTAGAAATGTTGATAAAGGAAGGAGAGGCATACAGTAGTGTAGAGATGAGGTGAGTTTGGGCAAGGGATACTCGGGATGTGGCAGTAAGAAAGGGTTTAAGTCTGTAGAGGGCACCTATCTTTTTATTTACTGTCTTGATAGTTAAATCAATGTGATAGTCAAAGTTTAGCTGATTGTCTATGGTAACACCTAGCAGTTTTGTGGAATCGTCAGGTTTAATGATAGTGCCATTGCAGGACCCAATGGAAAAAGTGATAGGGGTGGATTTAAGGGTTGGGGTGAAAAGTAGAAGTTTGGTTTTTTTGGGATTTAGGAGGAAACAGATATGTTGAAACCATTTTTCTGCAGCTGTGAAAACCAATTGGGTAGAGGAGTGGAGTTCTACTGGGGATGGAGCAGAGCAGATGAGAGTAGAATCGTCAGCATACTGTATACAAGTGGATGTAGGGAGGGAAGTAGGCAGGTTATTTATGAATATAGAGAAAAGTAGGGGACCTAAGATGGACCCTTGTGGGACGCCGATAGTCACTGGGAGTTGAGAGGATAGATGGCTGTCCCAAAGGACTGCTTGTTTTCTGTTTGTCAAATAGGAGTCAAACCACTGTAGTGCTAGTGAGTCAAGTGACAGGGATTCTAAAGTGTGGAGGAGAAGTTGATGGTTGACCATATCGAATGCTTAGAGGTCTAAGAAAAGTGCAGAGGAGAACAGGTTGTTGTTGCGATTTTTGTTGATTATGTCAGTGAAGGAGAGAAGGGCAGTAGAGGTACTGTGGTAGGGCCTGAAACCATGTTGTGAATCTACAAGCAAGTTGTTATTCAAGAGATGATGTAAGAGTTTATGGTGTATGCAGCGTTCCATTATTTTGGATAGAGGAGATAGAAGGGCAATAGGCCGAAAATTGGAGAGTTCGTTAGAGTTACCTCCTTTATGGAGTGGAATGATATGGGAGATTTTCCAACAGGATGGGATTTTGGACTCAGTTATAGTTCTGTTTATTAAGATGGAGACTGGGTAGGCTAGTTCGGTTGCAGCTAGTTGAAGATATTCAGCTGATAGCTTGTCGGCAGAAGGGGTGCAAGGTTTGAGTTTAGATAGTAATTTATATAGGTCGTGGAGACAGTATTAAACTTTAGCATGGGGTGCTGTTTTGGGTAGGGGTTATTTGGAGGGATAGGGGGGGAGTCATGGTGTTTGCCAGAGAGGCGACTGTTTGAGAGAAGAAGTCATTGAAGGTGTTGGCTATTATGTCAGGTTGGGTTTGAGCTAGGCTAGCTGGGGTAGGTGTTTTGGTGTTCCCTGGATGGAGTAGTTTGTTTATTCCTGACCAAAATTGTTTGGGGTTTTGGTTTTGTTGATATTTAAAGTGATAGTTTTTATCCAGATAGATAAGTTTCTTTGTTGTGTTTCTGAGGTGTTTGAAGTTTTGGTGGTCGGTAGGGTTTTGTGGACCTCCATTTAGTCCATAATTTATTTCTAGCTCATATTTTGTTTAGTATTTTTGGAGAGCCATGGGGCTGCCTTGGAGCTTAGTCTAATTAAGCGGGGTGGGGCATGATGGTCAAGAATTTGTAGGAAGGTATTGTTGAAATGGGTTACTGCTTCGTCTATTGGGAGGTATTTTAGAGTTGACCAGTCATATTCTTTGAGTTCATTTTGAAAGGATGCTAGGTTAAAATCCGTTTTGTTGTGTATGGTACGATAGGTAGCTTGCTTGGGATTGTAGTATTTTTGTTTAGTGATAAAGGTCAGGAGATGGTCACTGATATTGTCAGGAGTATTCCTGTTTTATAGGAGAGTGGATTGTTGTTAACTAGTATCCAATCTAGAGTGGTTTGTTTGTTGGTTGATTTGTGTATTCTAGTAGGGGAGTTAATGGTTTGATGAAAGTTAAAGAGATTAAGGTGAATGGAGGGTTTGGGAGATATGCAGGAGTTCCAGTCAATATTGAAGTCTCCTAAGATTATGGTTTCCTGGGGAAAGCTACTGGAGACCCAGCCTAGGATATTTTCTAGTGTGTTAATGTTCTTGCCTGGAGGGATGTAGGAACATATGATATAAATAGCCTTGGTTTTATTAACTTGGAGTTTGGCACAGAGTATTTCCGCATTAGCTGGGGAGGGGGGCAAGGAGTCAATTAAGGCTACCTGTAGTTGGGATTTGTATAAGAGGGCCCTAAGACGATCTTGCCTTAAGGTACTATAACTGGGGGAGTAAATTCGTTGTCTTTGGTACTAGGTTTAAGCCAAGTTTCAGTGAGACAGAGAATATCAAAGGCATAGAAATCAATTAAGGCATGGAGTTGTGTGATTTTATTGTTGATGCTACGAATATTTGGGTGAGCAATACAGAGGGAGTCAGAGGAGAAAGGTGACCTAGAACAGTTAGCAGTTAGGTTTGATGGGGTATGGCTTATGAGAGTATTGGGGCCAGGGTTGGGGTGGATGTCACCATATATCAATAAAAGTGTTTGTGGGACTTGAAATACTTTTAGGTTTTTGCAGGGTATTAGATAAAATCGTTTAGAGGTTTGGAATCTATAGTGGTGTATTTTGTGGTAGAGAGGGGGAAGGTAGGGACAGGTTGATAGGATATTAATATGTGTTTGGTCAGGTAGAGGAAGTGTAGATGTGGTGTGTTTGGCTATTACAGGAGGTTGGCTAAGGATAAGATATTCATAGGAGGTAAGATTGTAGTAGTAGAGAAGGATGTTAAGAAGAAGAAGTGAAAAGATTGAGTTAAGGTTTGAAGGCATGCTCCTATTGAGATGAGCTTAGCAAGTATAGGACTGTGTGGTGAGAACAGTAGAATGAGGTGAGGCAGTTAGATAAATGTGTGGAGAGAGGGTGTGGTTGTAGGATTTGGAGTATGGTGTGGATAGGTGGTGTGTGCAGGAAATGAGATAGGTGGTTAATTAGTAGGGGGAGTGTCTAAGCAAGTATAAAGGTAGGGCCCCTGGGGGTGGGTGGGAATAGGGGTAGGGTGGAGAGAGAGAAGTTCAGCAGGAAACAATCAGAGAAAGGGAGAAAAAACAGGTAAGACAGTGAGTTAGAGAAAGAAAATTATAAGTAATTTCTGTAATGAGTAGAGGTAAGAATGTAGAGGATATAGACAGGTAAGGTAAAAGAGGTTAGGTTAAAAAAAAAGCAGGTCAGGAAGAATGCTTTCGATAAGAAAGTGTAATGGAGGCAGAAGATAAGCAGGGTGGAAGAAAAGGAGAACACAGGAGAACTATGATAGAGGTGCCCCTATGTGGAGGAAGTATGAATACAGGAACAGGCAGTATAGCAGAGGACTAGGTACGAAAGGGGGAGGGGGGAAGGAGAGTAGTATGCTAACAATTAAGGATAGTAGAGGTAGATAAAGATAGAATTAAGATGGAGGTATCTAATGTAGAAGGGGGAAATAAGTAGGCTGCAGGAGGTACTGGAGGGTTGCTTAACCCGAGGTACACAATTCTATCAGAGCAGAATAGTGTAACAGATACACTGAGAAAAATCAGGACATATCCCCATGAGTGGATTTCACACACAGGGGTCTTACTGGAGATAATCCATAACTGGGGAAATACCAATATAGATCTGTTTGGTTCCATCCCAAACAGATAGTTGAAAAAAATTATGCTCCAGGACTCCTTGCAGAAAGGTGTGGAAGACAGATGCCTTCTCATTCCCAGGGATGGAAATGTTCCTGTATGACCCCCCCCCTTTCCCCTGACACCCACAGTTCTTTTAAAGACCCAGAAGGACATCCAAAATAATATTGGCAACTACAGTATGGCCAAAACAACTGCAGTGCTTTATCTTCCAGCTGGCCAAGGGCAATTACCATGGACTTCCCCATAGAATAGGCTTACTCACACAGAAAAAAGGTCTTTTATTCACTACAACCTATATATTCATCATCTGACTGCCTGGACAATTGAGTTTTGATCCCTCTCAGCTACTTTTTTATGGGGATATACATTGGGTATTAAAGGAGGCTAAGAAACCTGTGACTAGTTAATCTGATTTGGCCAAGAGGAAGAGGATTTCTGGTTGATGCTATAAAAGGAACCAAAATCCTTTAAAGGCTGAAGCTCCTTTGGTTTCTTAATATCTGTTTGAATTACTAAAATATGTCCTTTCTTACTCCTCTATTAACATTCATCTTTCAGCCTTTTCTGCCTAGGTACCCTTATAACTCCATTTCTTCTTTATCTTGGGTAAAGCTATTTTTGAAATGGGTACTTCACAACTGACCACCTAAAAAACAGGTGGCTCCTCCTTAGGATGTTAACTTTATAGTAGGCAAACTTCATTTTCGTTCTTTTTTTTTTTTTTTTTTTTGCTTTTGAACCAGATCATCAGGCTGATTTAAAGCTCTTGACATGGAAAACAGTGTTACATGCTGCTCTGAATTTGACAAAGAAAGTGTCTGAGTTGCAAACTCTAATGGCAATTCAACATTATCTCACCTTTATAAGAATAGGGTACCTTTAAAAACAACCCTTCTTTTATGCCCAAGATGGTATTAGAATTCATCTTAAATCAATCTATTTATCTCTCTGTGTTTTCACTTGAACCAAAAACTAAGAGAGAGAGAGAGAGAATCCTGCATACTCTGGATGTCCATAGACAACTCAAATACTATATTTATAGGACAAAGGATTTTAGAACTTCTAATCAACTTTTTTCTTTCCTGCGATGGTCAGAAAAGGTAGAATTAGTTCCAAAGCAAACTATTTGCAAATAGTTAACTCATGCAATCTATTTTTTTCTCATCAAGGAAGACCTTCTTTTCAAGGCCAAAGTTCTCTTGACAGGAGCAATGGATACTTCTAGAGCTTTTTGGGTCGGTAGACATTAGAAGTATTCTAGAGGTGGCAATCCATGCATACCTTCACTAAACATTATAAGACTCACTCCTTCTCCATTCCAAGAGCAGGTTTTTCTAGGAATATTTTCCAGAGCCATCTGGAGTCTGGTCTTACTTCTTTCTACCTGACATTCTAAGCTTTGGTAATTGTCCCATATAGCATAGGCTACTGCAACCATGATCTAATGATGAACATAGCACAGTCATGTAAGTAAACTTACCATAACATTAGATGTTTGAATACAAACTGGTTGCAGTTCTAACACTCTCCCTCCTCCTCTCTTTCCTGAGCATCCTTTGTGGGTTTACAGCTAGTTCTTCTCATTTTTCTTATCCAACTGCCAGGGTGGGATTCCCCTTATCCTTGCCTTTCACCTTTCTCTTATCACATGACCAAGTACACTTAGACTCTAGCATGTGGAAGGCACGTAAAACCTTTGGATGGCTCCCTAGTGATGTGATGGCATTTGAAATGCCGAGTGCTGACAAACCAAAGAAAAAAAAAGATTGAAAACCCAAAGTGGGAAACAAGCCCCCTGAACTTAAATATACTAACTCTGAGATAGCCTTGGATATAAAGGAATATTCCAGGGAAGTTGCTTTCTCCGATTTAGTATAATTTACAAGTTCATTTATTGGTGATTCAGTCTCCATGTTTCAGGACTCACTTTAGCAGATCACAACAATGAAAATGATTACCCCTTTGGATATTGGCTGGGTGTCAGGACCTTGGCAGGACACACTCCGTATGGATTAGGTTACTGCAACAGTGTTCTATTTAAAAACCTGCTGTTATGGCAAATTTACTTACACAGGTGTACTTTCTGCCTATCTCTAAGCTCAAGGATATCACATTAGAAAACATTTGCTTGGGATGACATAAAGCAATGTATTAAATGAATAATTCTGTTTTTAGATAATGTTGTTGTTATTTGGAAAATGTGGTTAGAAAGATCTACAAGTTTACTGTAATAATAACTATGACTGTCATTATAGAAATTAAGCATTGGTATTTTCAAAAGTACAGATGGATTAATAACTGAATAAATAAATAAATAAATAAATAAATAAATATATATATATATATATATATATATATATATGTGTGTGTGTGTGTGTGTATGTACACACACACCACACACACACACACACACACACACACATACATATGTATATATATGTATTTATATATATATATATATATATATATATATATATATATATATATATATATATACATATATACATATATCACTATTCTGTTTGTTACTTATATATAATTAATGTTCTTTTGATCATTTATTTTCTATTACTGAAGAGTACACTGATTAAACCTGATTGATACCTTAATAAAAATGTCCCAGATGATAGAATCTATCAGATTTCTCTACATACCGCTCAACTGTACAGATTTTCACAGAATGTTCACATTTTTGCCTCATATTTTTGGCCTATTCCTCATAAAATTTGTGGTTTTCTGGCAAATCACTGGGATGATCCAATGATTGAAATCGTTAAATAATGACATACATCTGAGTGTCAGACTTCAAATCCTTCAGAAAATGTATGCTAAAACAAGTTCCATTACTCTGGCAACTTTCTAAGTCTTTAAGAGCAATATTTAAAATATGCCCCTATTTTTGGGCCTTTGTCCCCCCATTTTGTCAGGCTTTGTCCAGATTTCTAGCACTAAGAGGGTGAGGAGAGAAATTAAACTGTGAAGAGGGTATATCAGAAAAGTTGAGACTGAAGATTCTACTTCTAAATTTGTGCAACCTGTAAGAAATTGATAAAGAACTCTCCCTCCTTCCCCTTTCCTGAGCTTCCTTTGAGGGTTTACTGCCAGTTCTTCTCATATTTCTTATCTGACTGACAGAGTACGGTGGATGGGCATGTTTTCAAAGAACATATAAAATGACAACGTTACTGCCAGTGAACTCCTACCCTTTTCTAAAAAAAAAAATTGGAATTGTGGAACAATACATACAGGGGAGGAATGAGGTTTAAAAGAAGGCAGGACTTAAATTAAGTATGTAATGTTTGACTAAAAATGATTGGGTAGATTATAAGTGATGTATAATGTTTGCAACTGGAAATGTGCCACTATGGGTTGTGATGTAAAATGCTTACAACTAGGATTGTGATGATGCGGATTGTTTTTATTTATATAAATGTATGATTACCTATATCATAAGTGATGGTTTAATAAAGATTTTTCTTGTTTAAAAAAAGGGTAGGAAATGAATAATTTATGTAATGTTGCTTAGGTTATATGCTACCTAGCAATATATGTGAAGTATAATGTTTATAAACATGAATTTGTTTGATTGTTTTATATAAATATAATTTGACTAAATCACAATTGATAATCAATTAAGATGTTTAAAAAAATGTGATTGCCAGTGAAAGCAAAATATAAAATGATCTGCAGAACTAATTTGCATAAAATAAGTGCTGTCCCACATTGTACTTAGGAATTACTGACTGAAACAGATATGTGGTTTTCATCTTCATCTTTCCCTGATGACTTGGCTTTTTGTTCTATGGTATTAGATTTGTATTGCCTTTCTTTTCTTGTTGTGGAATTTGTTTAACTTATGTTTTCCTTTTGTATCATCTATATTAGACATTTCAAATATTGCATGCCTCATCTTTGTTCCTATGATCCATCAGAGCAACAAAACTCTTTTACTGAGCAATGAAGGTTGCCCCAGTCGAGTAGTAAGAGTCGAAGAATCATTGAACTGAAAAGGATCTATATCTCTTTCTATATATAGATAGACAGATATGTATGCGTATATATATATATATATATATATATATATATATATATATATATATATATATACAGATATACATATACATATATACATACGCATAGCTTGCTGTCTGAGTCTATAAACGGTAAGGCATAAAGACAGCAGTGATCCAACAAAATAACATGGTAGCTCTAGCAAGAAC
This sequence comes from Protopterus annectens, assembly GCF_019279795.1. Lineage (NCBI taxonomy): Eukaryota > Metazoa > Chordata > Ceratodontiformes > Protopteridae > Protopterus > Protopterus annectens. The sequence continues at coordinate 650,319,205 of NC_056745.1, read as the reverse complement.
TTATTACTGTTTATTGGTATGGTGTATGTCCCAGAATCCTGCTGGGACTAGTTTGACACAAATCACATTTCACAAGATGTTGTAATTATTTGTGGATTAAGTCATTAAGGAAGGAAAGAAATAAAATTATGCAATGCTCTCTTTTATATAACTAAACAGAATGGGTTTCATAGTTTTATCAGTATTACTACATGCTACATTTTTTGCCATCTATACTCCATGGTTACCTATGTGCATGCATGCGGTCAGCCTTCCTGTACTGACCAGATTGATTACATGTCACGTGAGAATCTGTACAGCCTCTATATCCATTTCACTCAACAGTGATACTTTAAAATTCTCAGTGCGCTTTAATTCCCAGTAGCATCAGTGACCTCCTCTTACAATGCCTGTTAAAGAAATGTCTGATTTTTGATCACCTCTGTCTGTAGAAATTCAGATAAGCTAAACCTACATGCTTTTTCAAGTCATAATACAGAGTGACTGAAACATTATAATGTTTAGTAATGACTTGCATCTCTTTAAGATGTGAATGCTTTCAACAGGAATGCACTGCATTCATGCTACCCCCTTTTTTGCCATCAGTTTTTAAGCATTTAAAAATAACCTTCTTATATATGATAGTATACCAGCCTGTCTATAGAATAAGGAGCATGTTTTCATGATACCAAAAATAATTATCCTATAGTGCACAATCTCAAAGAGTCAATACAATACTTACTTTGAGAACAGACTTAATAATCATATTGCACTAAACATTAATCTGTAATAAATTTCTTTCTATTACAAATTATATTTATAATATCTGTTGACTGTCAATGATTAAAAAAGCTGAAACAGAACATAGATCTACCTATCCTCCAGTTCCTACCCTGCCAATGGCCTTACTGAAGAGAGTCTGGTTTCATGCCTATGAAAAAGTTTGCCTTAAACTCTGTCCTGTATTTCCTAAAACCAGGTAATTACAATTTCTGCCTCTTGTCTCCTTTACTACACCCCAGCAAAGTAGGTTAGTAGGTACACAGCCAAGGCTCCATCTTGACCCTAACCAGATATGCTTCCAGGCTTCTTTTCTTGCCAGGGCATAGTAGCACCACTGTAGCTAAGTGTTGGGTCACACAAATATATGACAAAAAAAATCCAAAACCACAACTATCTAGTAACCCCGACTGCATACAGTAGAAGATGAACAGTTGCATCTGCTTCTTCACTTTCTCCACCTCCACATAAATTCCTCCCATCTCCTCTGTTAGGTCTTGCAGGTTTTCACCCTCTTTTCACCCACACTCTACCTTACCACCAGTATTCAGACATCATACAACAAAAAATATTGCAATGGTAAAGGAACTCTCCCTTCAAGAAGCCATCTTTTTATGAGCTCAGCGTTTTGCAGCTCAGGACTACACCCTTTTACTGCAGGGAGCAATTTACCATCTACTTTGCACAAAGATATGGTTCTGTAGCTTGCTGTGTCCTCCAGGTCCTATTTCCCTATGCAGAAGACTATTACCAGGACTACATGTTGGCAGGTAACTTCTTAATGCATTACCGAGCACTACCCACTGAACAACTACCTATCTTTTTCATAAAAAGCCACTAGAATTCTATCACATCTACTTGTTTTGCAATTTCATATGCTGAATTGCAACCACCTTGGTGTTTACAACTTGCTTTGAACCTGGTGTTTTGATGGAGCTTACATTTACAACTTGCCCTGACCCTGGTGTATCATGTGGCTTACATTTAAAACTTGCCCTGACCCTGGTGTTTCATGTGGCTTACAGTTACAACTTGCCCTGACCCTGATGTTTCATGTGGCTTACAGTTACAAGTTGCACATGACAAGATGTTTTCATATGGCTTACATTTATAACTCGCTCTCACCCTGGTGTTTCATGTGGCTTACATTTATAACTCGCTCTCACCCTGGTGTTTCATGTGGCTTACATTTACAACTTCCTCTAACTGAGGTGTTTCATGTGGCTTACATTTACAACTCGCTTTGAGTCTGGTGTTTTCATGGGGCTTACATTTGTAACTTGCTCAGAGCCTGGTGTTTTTATGTGGCTTACATTTACAACTCACTCTGACCTTGGTGTTTTCATGTGGCTTACATTTACAATTTGCTTTGAGCCTGGTGGTTTCATAAGGCTTACATTTACAACTTGCTCTGACCTTGGTGGTTTCATGGGGCTTACATTTACAATTCACTCTGAGCCTTGTGTTTCATGTGGCTTACATTTACAACTCGATCTGACCCTAGTGGTTTCATGTGACTTACATTTACAACTCACTCTGACCCTGGTGTTTTCATGTGGCTTACATTTACAACTCGTTCTGACCCTGGAGTTTTCATGTGGCTTACATTTACAACTCACTCTGACCCTGGTGTTTTCATGTGGCTTACATTTACAACTCGATCTGATCCTTGTGGTTTCATGTGACTTACATTTACAACTCACACTGACCCTGGTGTTTTCATGTGGCTTACATTTACAACTCGCTCTGATCCTGGTGTTTTCATGTGGCATACATTTACAACTTGCTTTGAACATGGTGTTTTCATGGGGCTTACATTTACAACTTGCCCTGACCCTGATGTATCAAGTGGTTTACATTTACAACTTGCCCTGACAGTGGTGTTTCATGTGGCTTACATTTACAAGTCGCACTTGATATGATGTTTTCATATGGCTTACATTTATAACTCGCTCTCACCCTGGTGTTTCATGTGGCTTACATTTATAACTCGCTCTGAGCCTGGAGTTTTCATGAGGCTTACATTTATAACTTGCTCTGAGCCTGGTGTTTTCATGGGGCTTACATGTGCAAGTCGCTCTGACCCTGGGGTTTTCATGTGGCTTACATTTATAACTTTCTCTAACCCTGGTGTTTTCATTTGGCTTACATTTACAACTCACTCTGACCCTGGTGTTTTCATGTGGCTTACATTTACAATTTGCTCTGAGCCTGGTAGTTTCATAAGGCTTACATTTACAACTTGCTTTGACCCTGGTGGTTTCATGGGGCTTAAATTTACAACTCACTCTGAGCCTGGTGTTTCATGAAGCTTACATTTACAACTCGATCTGACCCTGGTGTTTTCATGTGGCTTACATTTACAACTCACTTTGAGCCTGGTTGTATAATGGAGCTTACATTTACAACTCATTCTGAGCATGGTGTTTTCTTGTGGCTGCATTTACAACTCACTCTCACTCTCGTGTTTTTATGTGGCTTAAATTTACAGCTGCTATTTTTTAATTGATTAATTGGTCAATTATTGCTGAATAGTTTAAAAGTGGTGAATGCTTTGTAAACGTACAACTCTGATGATGTCTTTGGTTTGTTAACCTTGGCGAAAGCGCTTAGTTGTTCATATTTTTCTGTGGAAGTCAGTATTGGAATTGTGGATTATTGAGCATTAAACCGTCATTGGCTGCATTGTTTCAGTGTATTTTTCTTTTTTTATTGTTTTAGGTCATTGACCTGTTGGTTTTTTATTTACATTTACAACTCACTCTGATCCTGGTGTTTTCATGTGGCTTACATTTACAATTCACTCTGAGCTTGGTGGGTTCATAAGGCTTACATTTACAACTTACTCTGAGCCTGGTGTTTTCATTTGACTTACATTTACAACTATCTCTGACCCTGGTGTTTTCATGTGACTTACATTTACAACTCGCTCTGACCCTTGTGTTTTCATGTGACTTACATTTACAACTCACTCTGACCCTAGTTTTCATGTGGCTTACATTTACAACTTGTTCTGACCCAGGAGTTTTCATGTGGCTTACATTTACAACTCACTCTGACCCTTGTGTTTTCATCTGGCTTATATTTACAACTCGTTCTGACCCTGGAGTTTTCATGTGGCTTACATTTACAACTCGCTCTGAGCCCAGTTTTTCACATGGCTTACATTTACAACTTGCCCTTACTCTGGTGTTTTCATGTGGCTTACATTTACAACTCGGTCTGACCCTGGTGTTTTCATCTGGCTGCATTTACAACTTCCTCTTAGCTCATTTTTTATGTGGCTTACATTTACAACTCACTATGATCCTGGTGTTTTCATGTGGCTTACATTTACATCCCACTCTGAGCCTGGTGGTTTCCTGTGGCTTATATTAATAACACACTCTGAGCCTGATGTTTTCATGTGGCTGCATTTACAACTCACTTTCACCCTGGTGTTTTCATGTAGCTTACATTTGCAATTTGCTCTGAGCCTGGTGTTTCATGTGGCTTACATTTACAGCTTGCTCTCACCCTGGTGTTTTCATGTGGCTTACATTTAAAACTTTCTTTGAGCCTGATGTTTTCATTTGGCTGCATTTAAACTTGTTCTGAGCCCAGTTTATTCATGTGGCTTACATTTACAACTCACTCTTAGTCTGGTGTTTTCATATGGCTTACATTTACAACTAACGCTGAGCATGGTGTTTCATGTGGCTGCATTTACAACTCACTGTGTGCCCACAATTTTTATGTGGCTTACACTTACAGCTCACTCTGAGCCTGGTGTTTCATATGGCTGCATTTACAACACACTCTGTGCCCAATGTTTCCATGTGGCTAACATTTATAACTCGCTCTGACCCTTATGTTTTCATGTAGCTCCCATTTAAAACCCACTCTTTACCTGGTGTTTTTATGTGGCTTACTTTTACAATTCGCTCTGACCCTGGTGGTTTCATAAGGCTTACATTTAACACCTCCTCTGACGCAACTGGTTTCTTGGGACTTAAATTTACAAATTGCTCTGACCCTGGTGTTTTTATGTGACTTAAATTTACAACTCACTCTGACCCTGGTGTTTACATGTGGCTTACAGTTACAACTCATTCTGACACTGAGGTTTTCATGTGGCTTACATTTACAACTCACTCTGACCCTGGTGTTTTCATGTAGCGTACATTTACAATTCGTTCTGAACAAGGAGTTTTCATGTGGCTCACATTTACAACTCACTCTGACCCTGGTGTTTTCACATGGCTTACATTTACAACTCGCTCGGTTCCTGGTGTTTTTGTGTGGCTTACGTTTAAAACTTTCTCTTAGCCTTGTGTTTTCTCGTTGCTTATATTTGCAACTCACTCTGATGTGGGTGTTTTCATGTGGCTGCATTTACGACTTGCTCTGAGCCCAGCTTTTTATGTGGCTTATATTTACATATGTAAACAACTGTTTATTTAATTGACGGTCTTAACTAATTAGGTAATTGAATATATTTGAATTTATATTTATAAGAGTGGATAAAGTTTTTAACTGTGTTTCTGAAGAAGTCTACACATCGTGCAAACGAAAAGCGCTTCAAAGTATTAAATTTTATTACTGTTGGTGTAGCTTGTTGGATTTCCTCTTTGGTTTCTTCAGGTCCTGCCTTGTAGATTTAGCAGTTGTTTGTCAGTTTCGTGATTTGAAGTTTTCATGGCTACAGGATCTTTTGTAAGCCCTAGCGGCTTTTCAGCGAATGCTACACCAGAACTTTTGAGGAGCTGTGATAGTGCTGCTGTAGCAACACCAGCTTTGGCATGTTCTGGGAACAATGGTACCTTACTTGACTCTCTTCTAATGAGGATGGACTCTTTGTGTGCTAGACTCGACCATCTTGACACACAACAGCGGGTTTTAAAGGACCTGTTACATTCTCCTGCTGACTGTAATTCCCGTAACAACACGCCGGGAAATGTCAACAATGTAGGAGTGACTTCACCATTAACACTAATTGAAAGTGATCCTATAACCACCAATACAAACTTCAATTCCCAGAACATTCCAACAGAGTTAAACTCAGCTAACAGCAGTGTAGTAGGGGCCGGTGGCAACTCAGCACTCAACCCAGGTGTCTGACATATTGGGGCCAACAACTTGAGCACTAACGCCCAACACGGAATGCAGGAGCTAAGAAATTTTGGACCTGCAAATGACGATAACAACTATTTAGACTTGCCAGTACTAGGCAACTGGCTAGCTGAAGGATTTGTTTTTTCTTCGTTTATGAATCCGAACAGTCAACAATTCGGGGAAAATAGAGGTAATGACTTTGATGTAAACCTTGCTCCTGACATTGTTTCTAATCTTAAAAGCTTTGATAGCATGTTAGTTAAATTGAGAAAATTGCAGCTTGAAATTTCCTACTTCCGTGAATGTTTGGCACGGAAAGTTGTTCCAAAAGGCTTAAGGCACTATCAGTTTCCTACAGGACTGGTACCTAACTCTGAGTTTCATACTGAGTTAATTACATTATTTGACCGGCAAGGTTTTGAATTATTGGAATTAATGGTAAAACATTACTCTGTGTGGGTGAATGATCTTAGTAAACAGGTGTCAGACTTGGATTCGAGCATTAAATTGCATAATGAATTTACTAGATATAGGTACGAATATAGTCATACTTTTACCAGCATAGATCAGTACTTAGAGAAGCTTAAATGCAGCAAAGTAAAGAAACTCGACCGAGACTGTAAAGCTTATGGGGAAGGCACCGCTTATCCTTTTCCATCGTCAGCACAAATTTGGCAAGGACCGTCTGTTTCCCAGAAAGGGTTTTCAGGAAACAACACAACTACTTTGACCAATAATTTACATCAACATGCTAAACGTCAACTTAACCCCGATGACACGCCACACAGTATTAATGGAAGTTTGGAAAACAACAATGTCAAAACTGAGCCAGAAGTTAGGAGGAGTGAAAGACTTCAGAATCGTAACCAACATCAGAGTAACGATGAACAACAGAATTTCAACCAAAATTTTCAAAATTTTCAGGAAGTCGATCTCGGGCAATTCCCAAACAACGGAACAACTTTTATTCAAACAAAATGAACAAGTAAAGGTCCAAGAAACGCAGGACATGATAAATTTTTCTGGTGAGATTAGTAAAGTAGATGAAGGTCTGATTGAACATTGATTTGAACATATCATCAATTTTTCGGTTGTGAGTCCGAACAAAACTAATGCTGACTCTACTGCTAAACTTGATGTAAGCAATAGAGAAGATGACATTTTACCAACAAGTACGGATGTGAAACCTGTTATTATCACCAACTCTATGGGTGACTTTAAAGTATACAATTTTTCCTCTGTGTTAATTACTACTGACATAGCTGACTTTTTATCAAAAGGACATACGTATGTTCCTAAACAAAAGTTTGATATTGTAAAAGCTATAATAGATGTCAAAGTTTTCACATGGAAACTGAACTTTAACTTGATAATGGGAGGAAGTTTAGACACCAAGTATATTAACCCGTTTAGGGTTCCTAGCACTTTTAATCCTCCTTTGCATCCACTAGTGTAGATCTTTGAACAGATGTGTGAACTAGATATAAGACAGAGATTTGAACATCCTCATAATAGTTATAGTAATGATCACATTTGTAAAATAGAGCGGGAACATCTTCAGTACATCAAGACACATAACATCCGGATTTGTAAGCCAGATAAAGGTGGGGGTGTGGTAGTCTTCGACAACACTGACTACTTTGAATGTATGTTGAAACTTTTGGATAACCCTTCATATGAACTGAGTTTGAGATCTGAAGTTAACAGGGCATATACTATCATCAAAAGTAGTATAGAGGACATGTTTATTGAGGGTAGAATACAACAAGAATTTTACAATTTTATGACTACCTCATACCCTAGGTTTACACATTTGTTTGGTATTCCCAAAATCCATAAGGACTTGGTGAGTCCCCCTATGCGACCACTAGTGGATGGACGGGGTTCTCCCACTTATTCCTGTGCTAAAATTGTGGACTCTTTTCTGCAAAAATATTTGTTATTTGAACATCAAATTTGCAAAGACTCATGGTCGTTCCTAGAGAAAATAGATAAGTTAGAGTTTGACACTAGTTACAATTTTCTTACAGTAGATGTGAAAGACTTGTATACATGTATCCCTCAAGATATAGGAATAGAATGGGTGAGCCTTATGTTAAAGAAAAATGGAGCTACTATCAGAGAGATATCCCTTGTGACTGAACTCCTTGAAATAATATTATACAACAATTATTTCATGCTAGGCGACAACTTTTATTTACAGAAGGTTGGGGTCGTCATGGGCTCCCCTTGTGGGGCCAGTATAGCCAATGTGGTTATGGCCCATTGGGAGAAAGAGTACGTCTTCACAAATTCTACACTTATGTCTTATATTGTGCTTTACACATGCTATTTAGATGACATTTTTATGTTACTTAAAGGTGACGCCACGGTCGGCAAAATGTTATTGGATCTGTTTAAAGCCTCTACCGATTTTTTACGTTTCACTTCTACTTATAGTAATGAAGCTATAGCTTACCTTGACATCTGGTTAGCTAAAAACACTGAGGTCAAAAGTAATGTGGCTTGTGTTCACAGGAAAAATACATACTCTAACTCTTTTTTACATTTTACTAGTTGCCACCCTAACTATCAAAAACGCTCAGTAATTAAAGGTCAGTTAGTTAGAGTGGCTCTTATAGTAAGTCAGGAAGAGGACTTTCATCAAGAATGTGAACTATTAAAGAGTATGTTTTTACACAGAGGTTATCCGACAACTTTAATAGATGACTTGATTAATGAAGTAAAGAACAAAAGGTTGAATGGTGTATACAAACCTATATTAAATAGTAAATTAGCTCAACCAGGATGTAGAGTCAATACAGATGCTACAAACATGATTGGCTTGACTTGTCTACCTAGTACACCAACAAATTTAAAGAATTTGGGGCCAAGGCTTATTCTGACGTATAACATGCATAGTTATTACTGTATTGACATTATCTGTAAAAATTGGGGTTTATTTAAAAATAACCCAATGGTTTATACTAAGGTAGGTGAGCATCCAGAAGTAACATTTAGGAAAGATAAAAATTTGAAAGTGATCTTAGAACAACCTTGTGTCACCTTTTCGAAAACACCTGGGATGTTTAAATGTCAAAATTGCAACCAATGTAGGCACATAGTGGAAAGCAATAGATTTGTAGTGCAAAGTATAGAATATAAACTAAGATGTAGAGCTAGTTGCAACTCAAAAATGGTGGTATACTTGGCCAAGTGCCAAGGATGTCCTGCGTTTTACATGGGTAAGACGGAGCAGAGACTGGAGAAAGAATTTATGAACATCAGTATGCTATTAATAAGAAAAAACAGGATAATGCACTGGCCAAGCATACTTCTAACTATATGGAACATAGCTTTAAGTTCTTAGTTATAGATCAAATACAAGAAAACAAGAGGGGTGCCCCATTACCTTTGTTGTTAGAAGAATTAGAACTTAAATGGCAGATTAGGTTAAATGCGTACACATTTCCAGGTTTAAATGAATCATGTTCAATAAGTAGTATTCTTAAACTTAAAAGTTTGCAGAGATGAGCCTGCTGTGAGTCTCATAACACTTTAACAATAGTAAAATTATAGTACCATATTTGACCCCGACTGTAGTCACGTAATTTCTATTTAGAACTTACCATTTGTCTGTTTACTTGGTGTATTGTGTAGTATTATTATTCACTAACCAACCATTTATTTATTACTTGTGTATTTCCTTGTTACTAGCATTATTTATGTACTAATGTTTTTTTATATGTATGCATGGTTTTTAGGATAATGTGTAACATTATTTTGAAGAAGGTGGAGTTAAAGTACGTTAAATGACAGTCATATCCTTGGATACCTTATTGTTCAATTACTTAACTGTTTAGTTAATTGACTGTTTCGTGATTTGAAGCTTACATTTACAACTCGCTCTCACTCTGGTGTTTTCATGTGGCTTACATTTACAACTTGCTCTGACCCTGCTGTTTTCATGTGGCTTACATTTGCAACTCGCTATGATCCTGGTGTTTTCATGTGGCTTAAATTTACATCTCACTCTGAGCCTGGTGGTTTCATGTGGCTTCCTTTTACAACTCACTCTGAGCCTAATGTTTTCATGTAGCTTACATTTACACCCCGCTCTTCACCTGGTGTTTTCATGTGGCTTACAATTACAACTCGCACTGACCCTGTTGTATTCACTTGGCTTACATTTACAACTCGCTCTGTTCCTGGTGTTTTCATGTGGCTTACATTTACAGCTTGCTCTCACCCTGGTGTTTTCATGTAGCTTATATTTAAAACTTTCTTTGAGCCTGGTGTTTTTATTTGGCTGCATTTAAACTTGTTCTGAGCCCAGTTTATTCATGTGGCTTACATTTACAACTCACTCTTAGCCTAGTGTTTTCATATGGCTTACATTTGCAACTAACTCCGAGCATGATGTTTTCATGTGGCTGCATTTACAACTCACTGTGTGCCCATAGTTTTCATGTGGCTTACATTTACAACTCGCTCTGAGCCTGGTGTTTCATATGGCTGCTTTTACAACTCACTCTGTGGCCAGTGTTTTCATGTGGCTAACATTTATAACTCGCTCTGACCCTTATGTGTTCATGTAGCTTATATTTACAACACGCTCTTCACCTGGTGTTTTCATGTGGCTTACATTTACAATTCACTCTGACCCTGGTGGTTTCATAAGGCTTACATTTAAAACCTGTTCTGACCCAGCTGGTTTCACGGGGCTTAAATTTACAACTCGCTCTGACCCTTGTGTTTTTATGTGACTTACATTTATAACTCACTCTGACCCTGGTGTTTACATTTACAACTCATTCTGACCCTGGCGTTTTCATGTGTCTTACGTTTACAACTCACTCTGACCTTGGTGTTTTCACATGGCTTACATTTACAACTCGGTCTGTTCCTGGAGTTTTCATGTGGCTTACACTGAAAACATTCTCTGGGCTGGGTGTTTTCTTGTGGCTTACATTTACAATGCACTCTGACACCAGTGTTTTATTGTGGCTGCATTTACAACTTGCTCTGAGCCCAGTTTTTGTCATATGGCTTACGTTTACAACTCGCTATGATCTTGGTGTTTTCATGTGGCTTAAATGTACATCTCACTCTGAGACTGGTGGTTTCATGTGGCTTCCTTTACAACTCACTCTGAGCCTCATGTTTTCATGTAGCTTACATTTACACCCTGCTCTTCACCTGGTGTTTTCATTTGGCTTATAATTACAACGCACTCTCACCCTGGTGTTTTCATGTGGCTTACATTTACAATTCACTCTGAGCCTGGTGGTTTCATGAGGCTTACATTTATAACACACTCTGAGCCTTGTATTTCATGTGGCTTACATTTACAATTCACTCTGAGCCTGGTGGTTTCATGAGGCTTACATTTATAACACACTCTGAGCCTTGTATTTCATGTGGCTTACATTTACAACTCGATCTGACCCTTGTGGGTTCTTGGGACTTACATTTACAACTCTCTCTCTGACTCTGGTGTTTTCATGTGACTTACATTTACAACTCACTCTGACTCTGGTGTTTTCATGTGACTTACATTCACAACTCAGTCTGACCCTTGTGTTTTCATCTGACTTATATTTACAACTCATTCTGTTCCTGGTGTTTTCATGTGGCTTACATTTAAAACTTTCTCTGAGTCTGGTGTTTTCATGTGGCTTATTTACATTTACAACTCAATCTGACTCTGGTGGTTTCAGCTGGCTTAAATTTACAAGTTGCTCTTACCCCGGTGTTTTCATGTGGCTTACATTTACAACTCACTCTCACCCTGGTGTTTTCATGTGGCTTACATTTACAATTCACTCTTAGCCTGGTGGTCTCATGAGGCTTACATTTACAACTCACTTTGAGCCTCGTATTTCATGTGGCTTACATTTACAACTCACTCTGACCCTGGACTTTTCATGTGGCTTACATTTACAACTCATTCTGAGCCTGGTGTTTTATGTGGGTTATATTTACAACTCATTCTGACCTTGGAATTTTCATGTGGCTTACCTTTCCAAATCACTCTGATCCTAGTGTTTTCATCTGGCTTACATTTACAACTCGTTCTGATCCTGGAGTTTTCATGTGGCTTACTTTTACAACTCGCTCTGACCCTGGTGTTTTCCTGTGGCTTACATTTACAACTCATTCTAATCCTGCTGATTTCATCTGGCTTACATTCACCACTCACTCTGACCATGGTGTTTTCATGTGGCTTACATTTGCAACTCACTCTGACCTTTGAATTATCATGTGGTTATGTTTACAACTCGCTCTGAGCCCAGTTTTTTCATGTGACTTACATTTCTAACTCGCTCTCCCTCTGGTGTTTTCATGTGGCTTACATTTACAACTCACACTGACCCTGGTGTTTTCATTTGACTGCATTTACAACTTTCTCTGAGCCCAGTTGTTTCATGTGGCTTACATTTCCAACTCGCTATGATCTTGGTGTTTTCACGTGGCTTATATTTACATCTCATTCTGAGCCTGGTGGTTTCATGGGGATTACATTTACAACTTGCTTTTAGCCTGGTGTTTTCATGCGGCTTACGTTTTCAACTCACTCTGAGACTGATGTTTTCATGTGACTGCATTTAAACTTGTTCTGAGCCCAGTTTATTTATGTGGCTTACATTTACAACTCACTCTTAGCCTGGTGTTTTCATATGGCTTACATTTACAACTAACTCTGAGCCTGGTGTTTCATATGGCTGCATTTACAACTCACTCTGTGCCCAGTGTTTTCATGTGGCTAACATTTATAACTTGCTCTGACTCATGTTTTCATGTAGCTTACATTTACAACCCACTCTTCACCTGGTGTTTTCATGTGGCTTACATTTACAAATTGCCCTGACCCTGGTGTTTCATGTGGCATACATTTACAGCTTGCTCTGATGCTGGTGTTTTCATGTGGCTTACATTTACAACTCGCTCTGACCTTGGTGTTTTCATGCGGCTACAATTAAACTTGCTCTAAGCCCAGTTTTTTCACTTGGCTTACATTTACAACTCATTCTCACTCTAGTGTTTTCATGTGACTTACATTTACAACATGATTTAAGCCTGGTGTTTCATGCACTTACATTTTCAACTCACTGTTTGCCCAGTGTTTTCATGTGGCTTACAGTTACAGCTCGCTCTGTGTCTGGTGTTTCATATGGCTGCAATTACAATTCACTCTGTGACCAGTGCTTTCACGTGGCTAACATTTATAACTCACACTGACTCTTATGTTTTCATGTAGCTTACATTTACAACCCACTCTTCACCTGTTATTTTCATGTGGCTTACAATTACAACTTGCCCTGACCCTGGTGTTTTCATGTGGATTTCATTTACAATTTGCTTTCACCCTGGTGTTTTCATATGGCTTACAATTACAACTTGCTCTGACCCTGCTGTTTTCATGTGGCTGCATTTACAACTTCCTCTGAGCCCAGATTTTTTTTTATGTGGCTTACATTTACATCTCGCTATGATCCTGGTGTTTTCATGTGGCTTAAAATTACAACTCGCACTGACCCTGGTGTATTGTCGTGGCTTACATTTACAACTCTGTTCCTGGTGTTTCCACGTGGCTTACATTTAAAACTTTCTCTGAGCCTGGTGTTTTCATGTGGCTTACATTTCCAACTCGATTTGATGCTGGTGGTTTCATCTCGCTTACATTTACAAGTCACTCTTCACCTGGTGTTTTCATGTGGCTTACATTTACAGCTTGCTCTCACCCTGGCGTTGTCAAGTTGATTACATTTAAAACTTTTTCTGAGCCTGGTGTTTTCATTTGGCTACATTTAAACTTGTTCTGAGCCCAGTTTATTAATGTGGCTTACATTTACAACTCACTCTTAGCCTGGTGTTTTCATATGGCTTACATTTACAACTAACTCTGAGCATGGTGTTTTCATGTGACTGCATTTACAACTCACTGTGTGCCCACTGTTTTCATGTGGCTTACATTTACAGCTCGCTCTGAGCCTTGTGTTTCATATGGCTGCATTTACAACTCACTCTGTGCCCAGTGTTTTCATGTGGCTAACATTTATAACTCACTCTGACCCTTATGTTTTCATGTAGCTTACATTTACAACCCGCTCTTCACCTGGTGTTTTCATGTGGCTTACATTTACAAATTGCCCTGACCCTGGTGTTTCATGTGGCATACATTTACAACTTGCTCTGACACTGGTGTTTTCATGTGGCTTACATTTACAACCCACTCTGACCCTGGTGTTTTCATGTGGCTTACATTTACAACTCACTCTGACCTTGGTGTTTTCATGTGGCTGCATTTAAACTTGCTCTAAGCCCAGTTTTTTCATGTGGCTTACATTTACAACTCACTCTCACTCTAGTATTTCATGTGCTTACATTTTCAACTCACACTTTGCCCAGTGTTTTCATGTGGGTTACAGTTACAGCTCGCTCTATGCCTGGTGTTTCATATGGCGGCATTTAAAATTCACTCTGTGCCCAGTGCTTTCATGTGGTAACATTTGTAACTCACTCTGACCCTTATGTTTTCATGTAGCTTACATTTACAACCCTCTCTTCACTTGGTGTTTTCAAGTGGTTTACATTTAGAATTTGCTCTGACCCTGGTGGTTTCATAAGGCTTGCATTTAAAACCTGCTCTGACCCAGCTGGTTTCATGGGGCTTAAATTTACAACTCGCTCTAACCCTGGTGTTTTTATGTGACTCACATTTACAACTCACTCTGACCCTGGTGTTTACAGGTGGCTTACATTTACAACTCATTCTGACCTTGGGCTTTTCATGTGGTTTACATTTACAACTCACTCTGACCCTGGTGTTTTCATGTGGCTTAAATTTACAATTGGTTCTGAACAAGGAGTTTTCATGTGGCTTACATTTACAACTCACTTCGAGCCTGGTGTTTCATGTGTGCTATATTTACAACTCGTTCTGACTCTACTGTTTTCATCTGGCTTATATTTGCAACTCGTTCTGACCCTGGAGTTTTCATGTGGATTACATTTATAACTTGCTCTGACCTGGGTGTTTTTATGTGGCTTACATTTACAACTCACTCTGACCCTAGTGTTTTCATCTGGCTTATATTTACAACTCGTTCTGACCCTGGAGTTTTCATGTGGCTTACATTTACAACTTGTTCTGACCCAGGAGTTTTCATGTGGCTTACATTTACAACTCACTCTGACCCTAGTGTTTTCATCTGGCTTATATTCACAACTCGTTCTGACCCTTGAGTTTTCATGTGGGTTACATTTACAACTCGATCTGAGCCCAGTTTCTCACATGACTTACATTTCCAACTTGCCCTCACTCTCGTGTTTTCATGTGGCTTACATTTACAACTCGGTCTGACCCTGGTGTTTTCATCTGGCTGCATTTACAACTTCCTCTGAGACCCTTTTTTATGTGGATTACATTTACAACTCGCTATGATCCTGGTGTTTTCATGTGCCTTACATTTACATCTCACTTTGAGCCTGGTGGTTTCATGTGGCTTACATTTACAACTCACTCTGAGCCTGATGTTTTCATGTGGCAGCATTTACAACTCACTCTCACCCTGGTGTTTTCATGTAGCTTACATTTGCAATTTGCTCTGAGCCTGGTGTTTCATGTGGCTTACATTTACAGCTTCTCTCACCCTAGTGTTTTCATGTGGCTTACATTTAAAACTTTCTTTGAGCCTGGTGTTTTCATTTGTCTGCATTTAAACTTGTTCTGAGCCCAGTTTATTCATGTGGCTTACATTTACAACTTACTCTTAGCCTGGTGTTTTCATATGGCTTACATTTACAACTAACTCTGAGCATGGTGTTTTTATGTGGCTGCATTTACATTTCTCTGTGTGCCCACAGTTTTCATGTGGCTTACATTTACAGCTCGCTCTGAACCTGGTGTTTCATATGGCTGCATTTACAGCACACTCTGTGCCCAATGTTTTCTTGTGGCTTACATTTACAATGCACTCTGACACCGGTGTTTTATTGTGGCTGCATTTACAACACACTCTGAGCCCAGTTTTTGTCATGTGCTTACATTTACAACTCGCTATGATCTTGGTGATTTCATGTGGCTTAAATTTACATCTCACTGTGAGACTGGTGGTTTCATGTGGCTTCCTTTACAACTCATTCTGAGCCTCATGTTTTCATGTAGCTTACATTTACACCCCGCTCTTCACCTGGTGTTTTCATGTGGCTTATAATTACAACTAACTCTCACCCTGGTGTTTTCATGTGGCTGACATTTACAATTCACTCTGAGGCTGATGGTTTCATGAGGCTTACATTTACAATGCACTCTGAGCCTCGTATTTCATGTGGCTTACATTTACAACTCGATCTGACCTTGGTGGGGTCTAGGGGCTTACATTTACAACTCTCTCTAACTCTGATGTTTTCATGTGACTTACATTTACAACTCACTCTGACTCTGGTGTTTTCATGTGACTTACATTCGCAACTCACTCTGACCCTTGTGTTTTCATCTGACTTACATTTACAACTCGCTCTGTTCCTGGTGTTTTCATGTGGCTTACATTTACAACTCGATCTGAAGCTGGTGGTTTCATCTGGCTTAAATTTACAAGTTGCTCTTACCCTAGTGTTTTCATGTGGCTTACATTTACAACTCACTCTCACCCTGGTGTTTTCATGTGGCTTACATTTACAATTCACTCTGAGCCTGGTGGTTTCATGAGGCTTACATTTACAACTCACTCTGAGCCTGGTGTTTCATGTGGCTTACATTTACAACTCACTCTGACCCTTGTGTTTTCATCTGACTTTCATTTACAACTCGCTCTGACCCTGAAGTTTTCATGTGACTTACATTTACAACTCACTCTGAGCCTGGTGTTTCATGTGGGTTATATTTACAACTCGTTCTGACCCTGGAATTTTCATGTGGCTTACATTTACAAATCACTCTGATCCTAGTGTTTTCATCTGGCTTACATTTACAACTCATTCTGATCCTGGAGTTTTCATGGGGCTTACGTTTACAAATCACTCTGATCCTAGTGTTTTCATCTGGCTTACATTTACAACTCGTTCTCATCCTGGAGTTCTCATGTGGCTTACTTTTACAACTCGCTCTGACCCTGGTGTTTTCCTAAGGCTTACATTTACAACTCATTCTAATCCTGATGGTTTCATCTGGCTTACATTTACAGGTCACTCTGACCCTGGTATTTTTATGTGGCTTACGTTTGCAACTCACTCTGACCCTAGAATTTTCATGTGGCTACATATACAACTCGCTCTCAGCCCAGTTTTTTCATGTGGCTTACATTTACAACTCGCTCTCCCTCTGGTGTTTTCATGTGGCTTACATTTACAACTCGCTCTGACCCTGGTGTTTTCATGTGACTGCATTTACAACTTGCTCTGATCCCAGTTTTTTCATGTGGCTTACATTTACAACTTGCTATGATCCTGGTGTTTTCACATGGCTTACATTTACATCTCACTCTGAGCCTGGTGGTTTCATGGGGATTACATTTACAACATCCCTTTAGCCTGGTGTTTTCATGTGGCTTACATTTACAACTCACTCTGAGACTGATGTTTTCATGTGACTGCATTTAAACTTGTTCTGAGCCCAGTTTATTTATGTGGCTTACATTTACAACTCACTCTTAGCCTGGTGTTTCATATGGCTGCATTTATAGCTCACTCTGTGCCCAGTGTTTTCATGTGGCTTACTTTTATAACTTCCTCTGACTCATGTTTTCATGCAGTTTACATTTACAACCCGCTCTTCACCTGGTGTTTTTATGTGGCTTACATTTACAAATTGCCCTGACCCTGGTATTTCATGTGGCATACATTTATGACTTCCTCTGATGCTGGTGTTTTCATGTGGCATACATTTACAACTCGCTCTGACCTTGGTGTTTTCACTTGGCTTACATTTACAACTCACTCTCACTCTGGTGTTTTCATGTGGCTTACATTTACAACATGATCTAAGCCTGGTGTTTCATGTGCTTACATTTTCAACTCACTCTTTGCCCAGTGTTTTCATGTGGCTTACATTTACAGCTCACTCTATGCCTGGTGTTTCATATGGCTGCATTTACAATTCACTCTGTGACCAGTGCTGTCACGTGGCTAACATTTATAACTCACTCTGACCCTTATGTTTTCATGTAGCTTACATTTACAACCCGCTCTTCACCGTGTGTTTTCATGTGGCTTACAATTACAACTTGCCCTGACCCTGGTGTTTTCATGTTACTTTCATTTACAATTTGCTCTCACCCTGGTGTTTTCATGTAGCTTACAATTACAACTTGCTCTGACCCTGCTGTTTTCATGTGGCTGCATTTACAACTTCCTCTGAGCCCAGTTTTTTATGTGGCTTACATTTACAACTCGCTATGATCCTGGTGTTTTCATGTGGCTTAAATTTACATCTCACTCTGAGCCTGATGGTTTCATGTGGCTTCCTTTTTACAACTCACTCTGAGCCTCATATTATCATGTAGCTTACATTTGCACCCCACTCTTCACCTGGTGTTTTCATGTAGCTGAAAATTACAACTCACACTGACCCTGGTGTATTGTCATGGCTTACATTTACAACTCGCTCTGTTCCTGGTGTTTTCATGTGGCTTACATTTAAAACTTTCTCTGAGCCTGGTGATTTCATGTGGCTTACATTTACAACTCGATCTGACGCTGGTGGTTTCATCTCGCTTACATTTACAAGTCACTCTTACCCTGGTGTTTTCATGTGGTTTACATTTACAATTCTCTCTGAGCCTGGTGTTTCATGTGGCTTACATTTACAGCTTGCTCTCACCCTGGTGTTGTCATGTTGATTACATTTAAAACTTTTTCTGAGCCTGGTGTTTTCATTTGGCTGCATTTAAACTTGTTCTGAGCCCAGTTTATTCATGTGGCTTACATTTACAACTCACTCTTAGCCTGGTGTTTTCATATGGCTTACATTTACAACTAACTCTGAGCATGGTGTTTTCATGTGGCTGCATTTACAACTCACTGTGTGCCCACTGTTTTCATGTGGCTTACATTTACAGCTCACTCTGAGCCTGGTGTTTCATATGGCTGCATTTACAACTCATTCTGTGCCCAGTGTTTTCATGTGGCTAACATTTATAACTCGCTCTGACCCTTATGTTTTCATGTAGCTTACATTTACAACCCGCTCTTTTCCAGGTGTTTTCATGTGGCTTACATTCACAAATTGCCCTGGCCCTGGTTTTTCATGTGGCATACATTTACAACTTGCTCTGACACTTGTGTTTTCATGTGGCTTACATTTACAACCCACTCTGACCCTGGTGTTTTCATGTGGCTTACATTTACAACTCACTCTGACCTTGATGTTCTCATGTGGCTACATTTAAACTTGCTCTAAGCCCAGTTTTTTCATGTGGCTTACATTCACAACTCACTCTGACCTTGGTGTTCTCATGTGGCTTACATTTAAACTTGTTCTAAGCCCAGTATTTTCATGTGGCTTACATTTACAAAGCGATCTATCCTGGTATTTCATGTGCTTACATTTTCAACTCACTCTTTGCCCAGTGTTTTAATGTGGCTTACAGTTACAGCTCACTCTATGCCTGGTGTTTCATATGGCAGCATTTAAAATTCACTCTCTGCCCAGTGCTTTCATGTGGCTAACATTTATAACTCGCTCTGACCATTATGTTTTCATGTAGCTTACATTTACAACCCGCTCTTCACTTGGTGGTTTCAAGTGGTTTACATTTACAATTTGCTCTGACCCTGGTGGTTTCATAAGGCTTACATTTAAAACCTGCTCTGACCCAGCTGGTTTCATGGGGCTTACATTTAAAGCCTGCTCTGACCCAGCTGGTTTCATGGGGCTTAAATTTACAACTTGCTCTAACCCTGGTGTTTTTATGTGACTTATATTTACAACTCACTCTGACCCTGGTGTTTACAGGTGGCTTACATTTACAACTCATTCTGACCCTAGGGTTTTCATGTGGTTTACATTTACAACTCACTCTGACCCTGGTGTTTTCATGTGGCTTACATTTACAATTCATTCTGAACAAGGAGTTTTCATGTGGCTTACATTTACAATTCACTCTGACCCTGGTGTTTTCACAAGGCTTACATTTACAACTCGGAAACTCCACGGCACAAAAAACTTATAGCAACGAAAAACAAGTCCAAACAACTGTAGAGTCAACACTATAATTCAATTTAATACGTACTTAAAGCGCTTTTCATTTGCAATCTATGCAAACTTTATCAGAAGTGAAAATACAAAAAAATTATGTCATCCTTTTAAAACACTTGATCCAAAAAACGCGGGACAATTAACTAACAATAGCTGTTTAACTAACAACTACTAAAATTGAATTAAACCTAGTATCAACTACAATATAATCCTTCCTTTTTCAAAAAATATGTATATATTTATACACACAAATACATAACTTGTAACAGAAATAAGTCTATATAAATAAAATATAAAATGTTAATATGAAAATGTTAATAAAAGAATACTATTTACCTTAAAACAAATATAAATCTGTAAAAACCAATATCAAAAACAAACCAATGTAATTACTGCACTAATGAACTAGTGCAATAATAACAAACAATTCTACTTGTATACTATATGTCATCTTTGCAGGCTCTTCAATTTAAGAACACTGCTAATGGAACAGGACTCATTAAGACCTGGAACATTGTATGCATTGAGTTTAATTTGCCACACTAACTCTAGTTCTTCAAGTTTGAGAGGAAAAGGTCCACTTCTAATGTCCTGAAGTACATTGTCTATGGCCATAAATTTAAACTGAAGGTCCACATTAAGATGGAAATGCTTTGCCAACGCATTATCGGTCTTGTTGTGACCGATAGCGTACAAATGTTTGTACATTCTGTCATGGAGTCTACGCTCCGTCTTGCCTATATAAAAGGCCGGACAGCAAGTACATCTGGCCAGGTAAACTACAAACCTAGAGTTACAGTTAAACCTAGATTTTAATTTGTATTTTTGACCATTTACCACAAAATAGTTAGCTACCTCTACATTTTTACAGTAATTACAATTCTCACATTTATTCATCCCGTCTATTCTGGGAACCTTCCACTGCTGTTTTTCCAATAAATTCTTAAGGTTTCCACCACATTTAAAAACAATATTAGGTGTGTTTCCAAATTTGTTAAATAAAATTTGATTGGATCTAAACAATTCCCAGTTTTTCCGCAGGATTTTAGTGCAAAGATTACATTGTACACTGAATGTGGTTATGAAGCTACAATATGATGTTTGGTTATTGTGGATAAATGGACTCACAAGAGACTGCAGGCACTGACAAATCCGGGTCTACTATGTTTTTACCAACAGAAGGTCTAATAGCCAAAATGGGTTTGTAAACTTGGTTTACCCTTTTACAAATAACCTCCTCTATCAAAGAGTCCAACAAAGGTTCCAGATAATCATGATGTAAGAAAAGTTTTTTTAAGAATGTACATTCTTCTAAAAAATATTCCTCCTGGCTAATAATCCTTGAAGCCCAAACTAGCTGGACCTTAATAACTGACCTTTTCTGATGAAATGGGTGGCAGCTAGAGAAATGGAGGAAAGAATTGGAATATGTGCTTTTCCTAAATATTTTGGCCATATAACAACTTAATGTTCTATTCTTACTTAACCAGATGTCTAAGTATGCTATGGCCTCCGTGTTAAAAGTAGAAGTGAATTGTAAAATTTCAGTTGATTGATTTAACATTTCCAACATCAAATATTTTTTTTTTTATGTTTAATAACCAATTTTATTTGCAGAAAGTAGGGATAGCAATGGGTTCCCCATGCTGAGCCAGTGTAGCCAACCTGATTATGGCACGCTGGGAATCCAAATTTGTATTGAACAACATAAATGTCCAAAAGGATCTCATTTATTACACCAGATACCTGGATGACATATTTATTTTGTTAAAAGGGGACCAAGAGACAGATCGAGTGATGTTGGAAATGTTCAATCAATCAACTGAATTTTTACAATTCACTTCACTCTGACCCTAATGTTTTCATCTGGGTTACATTTGCAACTCGTTCTGACCCAGGAGTTTTCATGTGGCTTACATTTACAACTCAGTCTGACCCTACTGTTTTCATTTGGCTTATATTTACAACTCGTTCTGACAATGGAGTTTTCATGTGGATTACATTTATAACTTGCTCTGACCCGGGTGTTTTCATGTGGCTTACATTTACAATTCACTTTGACCCTAGTGTTTTCATCTGGTTTTTATTTACATCTCATTCTGACCCTGGAGTTTTCATGTGGCTTACATTTACAACTCGTTCTGACCCAGGAGTTTTCATGGAGTTTACATTTACAACTCACTCTGACCCTAGTGTTTTCATCTGGTTTATATTTACAACTCGTTCTGACAATGTTACATTTACAACTCACTCTGTTCCTGGTGTTTTCATGTGGCTTACATTTAAAACTTTCTCTGAGCCTGGTGTTTTCATGTGGCTTACAATTACAATTCACTCTGAGCCTGGTGTTTCATGTGACTTACATTTACAGCTTGCTCTCACCCTGGTGTTTTCATGTGGCTTACATTTAAAGCTTTCTTTGAGCCTGATGTTTTCATTTGGCTGCATTTAAACTTGTTCTGAGCCCAGTTTATTCATGTGGCTTACATTTACAACTCACTCTTAGCCTGGTGTTTTCATATGGCTTACATTTACAACTAACTCTGAGCATGGTGTTTTCATGTGTCTGCATTTACAACTCACTGTGTGCCCACGGTTTTTATGTGGCTTAACTTACAGCTCACTCTGAGCTTGGTGTTTCATATGGCCGCAATTACAACTCACTCTGTGCCCAGTGTTTTCATGTGGCTAACATTTAAAACTCGCTTGA